>NW_015162474.1:295584-390877 GCF_001447785.1 Gekko japonicus | reverse complement strand
CCACCCCCATCAAGCCCTAGCCACCACCCCCACATGGCCCACCCCCACCCCCGCTCAGGGAAAACAACTTACTATACTTCTTCCTCCAGTGGCCCAGCTGAGGACTGCTAAGTCGGGCCACCGAGGGCTGTAGGAGCAGGGGGCGTGGCAAAGCCAGGACGCAGCCGGAATACCATTCTGGTACATTCCAGCCTAAAAATAGCCCTGTCTACTCCTAAAAAAAACCTATGCTAAACCCAGGAAATTTGAGTAACTATAATCCAGTCTCAAATATACCATTCTTGAGCAAGATGATTGAATGAGTGGTAGCTGGACAACTCTAAGAATTCCCAGGTAAAAAGCTGATTGTTTTTAGATGCGGTTATGGGACTGAAATGGCTTTGGCTGCCCTGGTAGATGACCTACACTGGGAAATAGATGGGGGAAGTGTGACTTTGATTCTCTGGGCCTCTCAGTGACTTTCAGTACCACCAATCATGGTATATCCTTCTGGATTGCCTTTCAGTATAGGGACTAGGAAAAGCACTGTGGCCAGAATGCTGACTGGAGTGGGTCATAGTATAGATAATATCACTTCAGTCTTGTTCCATCTAGTCTTGTTTTAATAATTTTACCCTGTATTTTATATTGATTTTTATATTATTGTTTTTCTATTGTTTCCTATGTAAGCTGCCCTGAGCCTGCCTCGGCGGGGGGAGGGGGGTAAAAGTCTAAGTAATAAATAAATAAATCTACTCTGCTCCCAATTTGCTTCCAGGCCCAATTCAAGGTGCTGGTATTGACCTTTAAAGCTGTATACAGCTTGGAGCCAGCATACATAAAGGACTGCCTACTCCTACTGTATCGTGATAGATGGAACTACATTAAAAGGAACTGTGTACCTAAGGGAAGGGTTATATGGGAACAGTTTTCTACCTCTCTCAGCCTTCATGAGGGAAGTTCTATAAAGCCTCTTGTTATGACCACAACAGCTTGTCAATGTACTTTTGTTGTCATAACAGGCTTTTTCAGTCATTACACTGACATTATGAATTCCCTCTCCAAGGAAATATCTCCCCTCTATCACTGTCTTCTGCCAGCAGGTGAAAACTTTTCTGTTGTTGTTGGGGTTTTTTTGGCATTTCCTCAGTGATCATCAGTGAGCCTCCTTCCTGTTTATGTGTTTTTGTGTTTTGCTACATTGTTTGTATATGCATTAAAAATTATTCTAATGTTTTGAATGTTTGCCACCTTGCAGACCCTCCACTGGGTGGAAAGCTGGCACAAAAGTGTTTAAAATAAAATAAATAAATATCATAATGCAGAAAGTGGCCTACAGAGATAGAAGATGAGGCAGTAAAAACAGGGTTATATATACACAATAGACGACAATCCTATGCCCTTATAAAAACAACCCCTTGGGCTGTTCCATTATACTACAGTTCTAACCCTTTTTTAAAAATGCCCCGTCAAACACTTCTGTTTTCTCATCCTGCAAAAAGACAGAAACACGTTGGCTTCCCTGATGCCTTTCAGCAGGCCATTCCGCAAAGTGAGAGTCGCAACAGAGAAAGCACATGTACGGGCAGTTGTTGATCTTGCCCATTTGCAGAGTGGCACCTGTAGAAGGCCCTCCTCAGGTGAGCAAAGCTGTTGCAGTGGAGCACAGGGAGAGCGACAAGTCTAGCAGGTACATTCGAACTCAAGCGGAGGGCGTTCTTAGTACCACTGTTTTTGTTTGATAAACTCTAAAAAATAGATTGCCTTGAAATCCAGATGGGATTGTACTGGATTGATTACCACTCCTCCTGTAAAAATATGCATTCTTCCATAATAAGTCACACTGATTGAACTTACTAGGACTTTCTTTTGAATATGGCTGTGTGTTCCAAGAAACCTATTAATTCAACACACTTATACCATGAGGCCTAAATTCATCATCTCTGTTCAACTGTAGGAAGCAAAAGAACTCTAAAATAATTGGAAAATGAGACACATTACAAATCCATGCAAAATGGCTAACCTTAGATTAAAGCACAGTCTTGGCACTTCAAAAAAAAAAAAAAGCTGCAACTATACGGAAAGGTAACCTGAATGTTCAAAGTCTAAAAAACATTTTCCAGTATTGAGCTTTTTAACCTAGATGATTCATTTCCTTTGTCTATTATATACACCACCAGTCACTCTGTACACTCCCTCATGTTTATATCACCTAGCAGAAGTCCTGGCCCCACTGGTGGACCTCCTGATGGCGCCTGGTATTTCTGGCCACTGTGTGACACAGAGGGTGATTTCCCACAAGCGCTGCTCGCGCTCACTCCTCCCTTTTGCCCCGATGGTACATGTCGATTTCACACAAGCTGCTGCGCAGCCGCATTTTGCCCCGGAGCTTCATGCGATTTTCCCCGCATCTACTCAATCCTCAAAAAACAGGATTTAGTAGACGCGGGGGAAATCGCACGAAGCTGCGGGGCAAAATGCGGTCACGCAGCAGCTTGTGTGAAATTGACACGTACCATCGGGCCAAAGAGAAGAGTGAGCACGGAGCAGCGCTTGTGGGAAATCACCCACAGTGTTGGACTGGATGGGCCTTTGGCCTGATCCAACATTGGCGTCTCTTATGTTCTTATGTTCTTAAGTCTGGTAAGGTTCTCCATTGTTTTGATTCAGACGTAAAACATCTGAGGCCCCAAGTTCAATTCCCACACCTACAGTTAAAAGGACCAAGTAGTAGGTGATGTTAAAGTCCTCTGCCTGAGACCCTGGAGAGGTGCTCCCAGTTAGAGTAGACAATACTGAGCTTGATAAAACAATGGTCTGGCTTAGTTATAAGCATAAAGGCTTCATGGGTATGCATTCAATTTGCTTTACAAATGCTATTGGAATTATACATGAAACTATAATGTAACTGGTAATTAGCATCTAATTAAAGGATACTATACATGTGCTTCAGAGAAACAGCAACATCCCTTTTGTTAGGTTTATTGAAGCTCAAGGTACATTAGACTTTACTCTATTTTACACAGAATCGTCATCCCAAGAGGAACATTGGGAATTTTTGTTTTATGACAATGATGGCAGAGATTTTTTAGTTATTACAGGTCACAAATATCCTTAACTAGATATAGGATTGCCAGACTGCAGCCAGCAGCCCCCAGGAGGAATTGGAGGGAGCTGGTGTGCTGGCCAGGTTGCTTCTCCATATTCATTCCTAACAGTGCAGGACAGAGAAACTGAGTTTTTGCGAATGCATGTCCTCACGCAACCCAGCCGAGTTCTGCTTCCCCACCCTCAGTGCCCCACTGCTCTGTTCAGCAGACAATTACTAAAATAAATAGTAAAATTAGTTACAAACTATATGTCTGTCATAAATAAATACTCTATATATATATATATACATATAAAATCCTACTACTAAGTTTGTCTAAATAGTCTTTAGGCAACATTAATAGCTGCTGGTCCATTTGGGTTGGCAGCAATTTCACACATGTGCAGTTTTGAAAAAACCTGATATAAGACATTTGGCAGGTATTTGTGTGGTTTGATATGCAACTGAACAGGCCCAGCGATCAACTCGTCACTGATCATCATAGTTGAACACACTAAATTCAACTGTCAAGTGCAGGTGACACAAATTGTAGGGCATCCCTAATGCAAATACTGAGATTCTCCCATGCCCCACATATAGCATTAAAGTAATTTGTAATGCAGACAATGCAGGGCCCTCTCTCTGTGGTATGCAGATTACTTTCCTGTCAGCTCTCATACTCCTGTCATATCCCATGCTGGGATATGTCTGCTGGGGAAACATGTACGGACACTGCAGGGTCTGATGAAATCAAGAGGAACACAACATAAACAAGGTTGTCTGGCATTTAACGTGTACTGTGAGAACAAAAGGTTTAGTCTAGGGATCTTGTTCCCCTTGTGCAGTGCTTTATTTCTACTAAATCCACAGTCTCTGCCCACTTAATAGGATTTACTTCAAGTAAACATGGATAGAACTGAACTGGAAGGTTTTTTTAAAAAACTAACGACAACCGATTATGTTGGGTATCAATCTACATTCTGGAAAAACTCCTTTAAAGACCTCTTTGGAATAAATAAATTGAACTAGGACTGGGGAGACTGAGGCCCAATCTGCATTTGCTATGTAAAGCTGTTCTGTGCTGCTGTGGCGCCGGCTTCCTATTTGCATGAGGATGCAAGTTGTTTAGGGATAGCACATGAGAGATGGGAGAGGAGCAGCCTCCCAGGGGCACCGGCAGGGCACTGCACTGCACTGCACTGTGGGGAGGAAATGGCACCTGTGCCGCCCCCCCCACACACACAGAAAGTAAAAGGGGGTGACCTGGCAGAGGGGGAGGCGGGGGGGGGCAGGAAAGATGGAATGAGCTGTGTAAAAAACACAAACACCCAGCAGTTGCCAATCAGGGCTTTCTGAAGACTGCCCCAGGAAATAACAGATGGTTCAGGGGTGGGCATACTTCCAACCCCAACCCCCAATATGATCACAGAAAAATGTTCCCTGGCTACTTTTAAACACAGATGACTGGATTTTCAGCTATCTTGTTTCCTTTGTGACAATTTGAATATCTCCTTAGAAAAGATGGGGGGGGATTCAACTCCAGTTGTCTGCTTTTTTCTCAGCGCGGTTCGACGGTGGGAAGGAGCAGTTTTACCACCTTAAAACCACATTCAAATAAGGCGGTGAGATGCCGTAGTGACCTTGGAGTCACCACTAAATGGCAATGAAATGATGCAGACAGCCGATGCTGAGATGAAACAACAGGAGAGTGGATGCGGCATGAAATGCAGACAGAAAATTGTGAGACGATGTGAGATCACTTGCACAATGATAAGAAATACCAATGCAGATTGAACCCAAGACTGAAATCTCCCCTCTGCCTGGAAGCTCTCAGCCTAGTGTAAAATGGGGAAATAACAACCACATATTTCTTTGAGGAAAGATGAGAGTAACAGAGACCCTGCATATTCAGAACTACTTCTTCAAACATCCTGCAGGCATACAAGTGATTAGACAGGTGCATCTGAACAATTCTTTAAAATACTGTTATCATTTTCTGTATTGAAGCAGGAACTCCTTTGCATATTAGTTGACATACCCCTAATGTAGCCAATCCTTCAAGAGTTTACAGTAGCCCCTGTAAGAAGAGCTCTGTAAGCTCTTGGAGGATTGGCTATATTAGGGGTGTGTCGCCTAACATGCAAAGGAGTTCCTGCCACAATAAGAGCCCTGATTGAAGCCATATTTATTTATTTATTGCACTTCTTGCCATTTCTCCTATCATTTACTCCCCAGGCTGGGCTGGTGCCAGGGCTTGCCTGGTAAGGGGCTGGTGGTGCAGACAATGGGCCAAGAATCTTCCTTCCCTTCCCTGCTGCCTTGAATGCTGTGATGAGTTCAAGGTGCTGAAATCTTGGAAAGTGTAGTGCCAGGATGCTTGACATTATTGTCAGATACCCTGGAACTACATTTCACAGGGTATATCAAAGTGCCACATGGACACATCAGAAAAATGACCAGAGACACTGACTTTCTATGTGGTTGCACTAGTGGCCCCGCAGGAATTTTCCCTGTCAGTTAATGAGTATATACAATTGGTTCTCACACTGATTCTGGGCTAGGAGACTCCTTGTCATGAGCTGGCTCTGGACTCGGAGTCAGAAGTCTCAGAGGCAGAGCCTGAGGAGCCAGAAGCATCGCCTAGGGGAGAGCAAGGGACTTCAGGAGACCCCTGCATGGTAGGTGCTGTTGGAACTCCTCTACCAGGATTTCCCTCCGCCACCCCAGGTCCCAGGGAAACTAAGTGCCAGCCTATGATCCAGCCCATGAGCCTACCGGGATCTGCCTCCACCCAGCAGGAGCAGCAGAGGCAGCAGGCTTGTGCCACAATAGCCCTTCCAAAGAGACAATGCCAGGTTTGCCGTCTTTGCTCCGCCTCCTGGGCCAGCAAGGCCAGCCCATGGTTCCAGTGAATGTAATGCTTTGCAGGATTCTAGCCCCGGACAGGTAAGTCTTTGACAAGATCAGTCCCAGGTGTCACTTCCAAGGGAGATGGCTCTGCTTCCTTCTCAGCCTACTTAAACCTTGGCCTGGGAGGGGAATCTTACTGGATCAACAGGTCCACCAGGTGTAAGTCTAGTGTTTCCAGCTCTCCATGCCTGGCCAGTCCTAGGGTCTGGCACCACTCAAGTAAACCTGACTGGCCTTGCCTCCAGAGTACAGGACACTCCTTGATGTCAGTTGATAGTTTTCGAAACACCTCTTGTTTTAGTAGAGCCCACATATATACCAGTGTGACACACCTGCAAACACACCTCAGTGCTGATAATTGTGAATGAGTGACCTTCAGCACTTGGTACAGGACTGACAAAGCAAACAATGTAGGATAAGGAAACAATATGTTATTGTACTATTTGTATGCACGTTGTTAAGGAGACCAATGAGCACCACAGCACGACCATGCTTGTTCTTATGCCAGCTCTCTGTACCTACAACCCTGATAAGCCATCTTATTTCTTTGCATTCCAGTACCATCTTGCGGTCTGACTGGATGGCATAGTGACCTATTTAAATTCTCTTCCAGTTCAAGCATATTATTTGAGATCAAAGGGCGAATGGAATACAAGCACTGTGCCCAAAGATTTGACAGCTGACTGAGATGCACGACCTTCTTCCACAAGATATGCACCAAACTGTCTGCAGCATCCCAGAATCCAGAATTACCTGGTTTGGTATACAACTCGTAAGGCTTGGCTGTATTGCCAATCAAGCATCATTTTCCTGAGAAAACTTTCTCTGCCTTGGCATATTGAACGTTTTCCTTATGTGCTGTGTTCAACAGCCAGCTTGCCAAAGCCAGCCTTGACAAGCATATATATAGAAGTTACTTGATGTGAGCTGTTTATTCTCACAGAAATTCATTTATCGCTGTGAACTACATGACTGGATCATCCCACCAAGCAGCCTTTGGTCAGGTGAGTATCTTTCTTCTTTGGGTTGGTCTGTTTTCCTCTTGTAATTTTTTTCCTTCTCTTATTTCCAGGTATTTTGATTTAGGGATGGGGGCTACTATCTGGCTCACTAAGAAACTTAGATGTAATCCTCCAGTATACACATGGCCCATCTGCACACATACATTTCCTCATATAGCAGTGCCCTGGGTCTATTTCAGGTCAGGAAAATGGCATGGGTGAATATTTAAACCCGCTCCCCATGTAGGGTCATCAAGAGACGGGGATTGGATGGCCCAAGTCAGGGGGAGGTCCCCTGAAGCCAGCGTCAGGCTGTATTCACCAAATTATTATTTTTTAAAATTCCTGGTACAGTTCTGACTGCAGCCACTAGGGGCACAGGGAAGGCAGAGCCTTTCTGCAACATTTACTATGAGGCTGAGGGAAACCATTTGGAGATTAAATACTGCTAAACCCATCAGCCAAGCCACCACTGAAGCAAGGCAAGACCATCCAGGACAACCTAGTTGTTATGAATTGGGACTGGAACATTCCAGGACTGTTTCTACCAGAGACTGGCTGAGCTTGGAGCTCTAGAACAATAGCCCACCAGGACTCTGGAGGTGGCCAATGAGGAATTAATGGTTCTGACAATGGCCTATTGTTGGTAGTTGTTTGGGGAAGTGGGTGGAGTTGCATGCTATGTAAACAGGGAAGTTGCCCTGGCTTTTCACTTTTTGTTCTTGCTGAATAACTAATAAAGGAGAGTTGATCACTAGGCTTGGGGTCGGACCATCCATGGAACCCAGTATTTTACACTAGTTATTGCCAGGATGCATCCTCACAAGGTCATTAGCTATGGTTTCCCTCTTTCTTTAGTTTTATCCAGCTCCTGCACATCCAGATCTTGCAAAGGGACAGTCCTGTTAGAGTGTGGTATCAACCTGCCTCAAAAAACCTTTCATTGTTTCTTCCTACATTTCCCTAGCTCTTTTCTACATTTTTCTCCTCCTTTGTTTTGCTCTCTTCCTTTCATAATCTGCCGTTCACCTAGTCCCCATTTCAATTTCTCTCACCCCGTCGCTTATTTTTCAGCCTCAACTCTTCATCTATCCTGCTTGGCCACTTAGAATGTATTTAATAGTAGTATAGCAGCAAACCTTTGTTAATATTATGAACAGATAGAGGGGAGTTAATAATTTCCCCTAATCTATCAAAGTAATAAAAGTATAGAGGCTGATGCATTGAGGAGTGATTTCAGCTCATACTTTATTAGGTTACAGGGTAACTGGAGATGCTTAGTCTGGCCCGAGGCCAGTTCATATCCCCATGTAAACCACACCCAAACACACACACACACCCGTGATACGCTATTTACAGCACACTGGAGTCCCATAGGTCTCTTTTCGGATCCTAGCCCTCTGATATGTGTGTGCTAAGATCCGTTTGGGCTATTGTTTCTATGAGCGAAGCTAGGGCCCTTCGCATGGCCACGTGCAGACCCAACCGCGTGCGCAGTCGTACTTGGTACACAACAATTTCCTCTCCCTCCAGCTTTGACACGCATAATAACAGAATGTTAATTTGCCTCAGTGGTAACAAATGTGGAACAGAAATCAGAATATTTATTTATTTAATTTATATCCTGCCTTTCTTCCCCAGGGGGATCTAAAGTGGCTTACATCACTCTCGTCTCCTCTGTTTTACCCTCACAACAACCCTGTGAGGTAGGTGAGGCAGAGAGTGGGTGACTGGCCCAAGGTCACCCAGCGAGCTTCCATGGCAGAGTGGGGATTTGAACCTGGTTTTCTAAGATTCTATTCCAACACTTTAACCACTATACAAGCTTAGTTTCCATTGCAAGTAACATGGGGGGGCGGGGTCTGTAGATAACCTGGGCCAACATATTCCAGTTCCTTTCATTTTTGGCCCTGGAACTTTTGTGATCATCCTGAAGTTGGTGTCTAATTTTGAGATTCCTAGTTTTATTTTCTGATAAACTGGACAGATGGACATGTGAATCCTTTTATTGTTATAGATGTGTGGTAAGAGCCAGCAAAGTTATTTGTTTTGTTCTGATATTTAGTTTGGATCAGGATCATACGGAGGGCCCAGACTGAATCTTTGTCTGGGGGCCCATGGTGGCTCTTGGCAGCACTGTTCCTATGCAGCATGGCCCCAATCTGAAGGGCCCACACATGTTTAGGGAATTGTTTCAGCAGGAAATTCCCAGCACAGATCTGGTATGACAGGGCATGGGGCAGACACATGAATAGTGTAAGATGGTATCAGAACTAAACACCACATTTGCAATTTGCTGCCTAATATAGAACATTACCATGACAGAAAGGGATGATCATATGTGCTGAGACTTACAAGAGCTTTAGTGAGTTGTGTGAATATTTTTTTTAAAAAATCACACTCAGGAATGGATGAAAGGTACTGTGCATACCCTCTTGATAATAAACCCTGTTGAACATGGCCTTAAATAGAACTGTTTGACTTAACTTAGAACCTTCTAGCTGCCTCTACAAAAAAGCTTTTATTCTACATAACTGATGCTTACCTTCATTCATTAAGCCATAATTGTTTTTCTAAGAGACAGGATGCTGAATTTGTAAAGACTGAGTGAAGGAGAAGGGGGAAAAAGGATAACTTTGAAAGGGTTCAGCTCCTTTTGTTGTTCAGTCGCACAGTCGAGTCCGACTCTTATCAGCTTATCAGCTCCTTTTATCAATCACCAGTTTGAGAGAGGTAATTAACCATAATTACTTTAACTTGGATGCAGTGTTGTGCTTAACTGCATATTTATCCTTTATATCATGGAAGCTGTAGTAGTGGAAACAGTTGCTATGAATTGGTGAAGTGATGAGAGTTCACTCATGCAAGCTGTGGTGATTTTGTAATCACTAGCCTCAGCTGTATTGTGTGACAAGGCCTGCATGTTCAGCTCATGTCTTGTTGTTTAAAACAAGCAGCTAGAAGGGGGGGGATCTCTAGAATGTTTGAAATCCACCAGAAGTTCTGAAACTGGAAGTGCAATCCTAAACAAAGTCACATCTTTCTAAGTCCATTGAACTCAATGGACTTAGCAGGGTGTAACTCTGTTTATACTTAGGATTGCACTATGGATTTCTCAGACAGCTGGTTTGTCTGACAGCTAGCTAAATTTCTTACTTATGCAATCTGATGTCTTACTATCCTCACAACAGGAAAGCCTAAAACTCTAAAATGGATCGTAGGGGTTGGATCCATTGGACCTTTGGGGTTACCAGCTCTGGGTTGAGAAATCCCTGGAGTTTGTGAGTTTGTAGAGGGCAGGTTTGAAAATGGTAGGAACCTCTGCAGAGTATAATGACATAGAGTTCACCCTCTGAAGTTGCTGTTTCCTCCAGGGGAAATGATTCGTGTAGTTTGGATTTCAGTTGAAATTTCAGGAGACCTCCAGGTTTCACCTGGAGCTGGAAACCTAGTTTCCATACGAACTGCCACCTGAGGAACAAGAGTTTCTTGGCTTCCCGTCCCAAGGCAGTCAGAAATGCCCCCTAAAATCCTGCTCCTCTCCTCCAGTGGCAGGATTTCAGGGGGCATTTCAGGCTGCCATGGGAGGGGGGAAGCTGAGAAAGTCACAACCCATAAGAAGATGTCATACCTGTTGGAATGCTGCATTGGACTCAACAAGGACCACAGCGAAATAGTGCTGGCAAGATCAGAGCAGAACCAATAAGTGTTCCAAAGGAGATATAAATCAGTTTACTATCCTGATGCATAAAACAATCCAATGTGGTTGTAGTGGTTAAGAGTGTCAGACTAGTATCTGGAAAACCTGGGTTTGAATCCCCAAGTGCTGTGGAAGCTCACTGGGTGACCTTGGGCCAGTCACAGACTCTCAGCCTAACTTACCTCTAAGAGTTGTTGTGAGGATAAAAGGGAGGTGAGGAGAACAATAAGCTGCTTTGGGCCCCCACTGGGGAGAAAGGCAGGGTACAAATGAATTAAATTAAAATTAAGCCAGAGTAATTGGACATCAGTCCTGGATTTGTTGCTCTAAAGAGATTTAACAGCTGGCTCATACCTAAGGGAAGACAGCTATTATAGATTAGTATAGAACTGGTCCCATATAACCCACTGCCATGATGGGGCAAAAGCATCACAATGACTGAGCATGTGAATATAGAGGCATAATTGTCCAAGTAACAGATCATGCAATGGGTAAGGCTCCCATTAGGGTTACTGTTCCCCAGTTTGGGGTGGGGGATCCCCCACTTTTGCAGGCTCCAGCTGGCCAGCAGGAGAAAATCCTCCCAAGAACAACATCAGGCGATGTGCTCCATTACTCAGAAGTGACATAGGCACGTCAGGAGGGTGACGTTCTGGTTTTGGGGCAAAACTCTATTGTTTGAGGGTGATTTTACTATACAGTTTTGCCCAAAAGCAGAGTGTTGCCTCAACATGCCTACGTCACTTCCGGGTGACATGCGATGTCACTTCCGGCAGTGTCAGCATGTTGGGGGCGATGCTTCCGGCTCCTGGAGCTCCCCCCCCCCCATTAGTGTCTCAAAGAGACCTGGCGGCCCTAGTTCTCATGCATGTAGGACTTCTAATTTCACCAGCGTAAGAACTGGGTCTAAGCCACTCTATGTCTAAATTGCTTCATAGACCATTTCAAAGATGACCATGGATTGGGTAAAAGTAAAACTCGTCCCCAAGATAGCAGTTACCAAAATATAGCACCAAACATGAAATTTTTTTACTGTGGGTGCATACACATGCCTCACAAATTTGAAAGCGTCCAAGTAATTGGGAAAGAAATATGTTGCCATTCAAAATAAACTTACAAAATGACATCCTTCCCTGAACATACGCTTTGTTTAGTCAATGGTTATTTAAGTTGTACGGTCTCCATATTTTTGATAAAAATAGCTTTGCCAAATATAACTGTTGATTAGTTATGTGCAACAACAGATCCAAGTAATCCTGAGTCAGCTGGAAAAATGTCTACTTTCCACTTAACTAAATTATTGTGGGGAGAGAAGAAGTCAAGAATTTGACAGTACGCTTATCTCAAGAGGAATCTCTCATAAATACACTGTACATTCTAAAGTCTGCATTCATTCTTAAAACCTCTAAATAGTGACTAGTTTGAAAAAAGGTAGTCATGGAGAATTAAACAAAGAGTTGGCATACCACTGATGGATATCCTAGGGAGAGCAAAAGAATGCAAGAGACCTGCTGGATCACACTATGGGTCTGGTATCGAGTTTCCAAATGTACCTACTTAGAAGGTTCTACAAAACACAAAAATAGGGCATAGAGTCCCTCCTCTGCTCTTTCCTCTGTGACTGACATTAAAGCACCATGAGGAATCACTGAAATTTCCCTCCAAATATTCTCTTTCAGAGATACTTTAAGCCAGGGGTGTCAAACATGCAGCCCATAGGCCGCATCCAGCCCCCACAGGGGTTGTATCAGGCCCACAAGCAACTGGCTGCCATCTGCTTACTTCTCCCTCTCTCTTGCTTTCTTCTGCATCACAGCATACTTTGCCAGGCTCTCTCAATCATGCAGCAGAGCTAGAGAGCAAAGCCCTCCATTGGCTGAGCCTCCTCCCTTGGAAAGGAAGAGAGCGGGAGAGAGAAAGCTTGTTTTTACAGGCTCTCTTAATCGTACAGCATTCCTTCTTTGGGGGGAGGGAGGAGGGAGGGAGGGAGAGGGGGGAGTGTGTTTTGTTGGGTTCATTATACCAGGGCTCTTCTGGGTGAAACTGGGTTTGCCTCCCCTTTTTTCACTGTATTCATGCCCTCATGATCTAGCCTTTCTCAGTAGGAAAGCTATGTGAACTATTTAGATGAGGAATAGCAACAAGCCAGTGAGGTGGATTAGGCTGAGAGTGTGTGTCCAGACCAAGTTCACCCAGTACATTTCCTTTCTAGACTGGAAATTTGGAACCTAGACCTCCCAAATAGTAGGCTGATATACATTGCTGTCTCTCTATTCTTGCACTGCCTCATAGGAGTTGTAGCTATTTTTCTGACCGTGAGATTTCTGTAGTGAATGTCAATAAATCAAAAGTAGGTTTGCAACTTACAGATACACACCTGAACAACACCTGAACAGCATATTCAAGATTGCTACAGCACAGACATTGTCTCCAGATTTTGATGCAATAATTCAAAGAGGTGTCAGTTACCAATAAACAAAAATAAACAAAATATTGCAAGAGTTCTAATGTTTTAAGCATGTTTGATTTTAAGTTTTTAAAAAATCTTTAATTGTGTTTGTGTCATTTATCAAGTGTATATCCTTGTTACCTGGCATTACATTTTATGACACACGTGGCCCAGCCACGTCAGATCCAGCCATATCAGATCCAGCCCTCATAACAGATAAGTTCAACACCCCTGCTCTAAGCCCTCAAGGGTTTCAATGGGCTGGGCTTCACTTCCTGCTTTGTTCCTCTAGTCGACACTCAGCTGCTCTCAACATTCCATGAAACCTAGAGCATATGTAGTCTTCATCAGACTGGGATTTGGGGGGGCTGTTTTCTCCTTAACTGGCAAAGTCATATTTGTCTGCATACTAATGAAGTCTCTCAAGTAGGTGAAGATGCCTTGTCTCTGGGTGGCCTCATTTTGTTACTTTTGTCATCCACACAGGAACCTGTCAGTTTGTTACTGGTCTTAGAGGTTCTAGTTAGTACTCATAGCTGCCACTGAGAGACCTACATGCAATGAGTTTGTAAACTCCTTTCAAAGCCTATCTTAGTCAACAGTCATCGTACCACAGAAATAAAGAATCACAACTCACGTAACAGCATAGCACAGAGGAGACGAATGGCAAATGGGATGGTGGAAGAAAGTGCTCTGTGAAGAGGAAATCAAATTTGTTCAAGAATAGACTATAGTTCAGTGATATTCCATGAATCAGAGAGAGCCACATATGCAATTACCATCAGCCATGTCCCTGCCCCCCAGACTCCTGCCACCTGCCAGGCCATGCTGGCAACACTATCATCAGCCAAAAGAGTCACAGTCATTTCCATCCATGGCATAAAGCCTGCGCCTCAGGGAGATTTGCAGCTTACCTGTTCTTCCGGTTTAGCTATTTCAAGATGGGAACCACCTACCCAACCACAAGCCCTACCAGGCAAGGGCCTTGCCCACTTTTTTGAAATATAGGGCACGTGCCACATGGGGACCAGTGCTGAAAACAGCCACATGTGGCTCCTGAGCCTCTAAGTATTACTGCATGACTGAAAAACTAAATATCAATAGCAAATGTTCAAGATCTACTTTCAGTGAGGACTGCTGGTCTCAAGATTGCACATTCATATTTTGAAATGCACAACTGTATATGGTACTAGCATGAGGTTTTTGTATCCCAAACAAGTTATTACAAAATCTCAAAGACAAGCAGCACAGCATTTATTGGCACTGGCAGACACCTTTGTCCCAGATTTAATAAGTTTATTTCATTCCATGCTTTTTGAGCAAACAATGAAACATTTGCTTATGCTGACTCAACACACATGCAGATCTTGGAGCATACTCCTTCCTTCTTAAAAAAAACACCTGGAACTTCTTAGGGACTTGAACTTGATTCCTGAGATTTGTTCAAAAAAACAAGAAAGATTCAAACATTCTACTTACTTACTCCATTACGCCATTATTCTCTTCCCCTCTATTTAATACTAATTAACATAGAAGAAAACCACTTAGGTACAAAAATAGCATTCCCAGGCATTAAAACCCTTTAAACATGTGTGTGTAAGTCTAAAATCTACAGAGTAATGGGCTACTTTACACATTACTACTTTCTCAAAAGGAGAACCCAAAAGAACAGCCCCATACAGTGACTATCCCATAACAGACTCAACATGAAGTGTGCTTCCTTTCCCTATTTTGAGGAGCACCAGTGGCTCTACAGAAGGAATTCCACTGCAAACGGAATGGCAGCATGAGAGACCACTGACTAAGGCAGCCAGAATTGTTGGTGTTGTAAGAACTTGAAAAGAGGCAACAATTAGTAGGTGTCATTTCCAATATTGCCCTCACTCTGGGATAGGAGAAGAGGCATTTCTTCCCTCCTTAGTGCACTTAAAGAGACCAAACTCTTGGGCATTTGATCTCTCAGCATTTGTTTGACATGCTGATAGTCTGAATGATGAAGATATTGCATCACAGTTGCCAACATCTCATAGTATGTCCTCATGATGATGCCATTGGATGGCTGTGATAGTAACTAGCTCTTCGTAATATTTGCTTTAAGAAGATACCTTCAGTCTCAGTAGATGACCCACAGTACTACTATGATGCAGTAGATGGCAGAAGAAAGCACAGAAAGGGTTTCATGAACCAGAACAGGTGCTCAAGCAAACTAAAGGCAACTCTTTCTGACCTGTTGTACACAATTTAGTTATTTTATAGTAGTTTTCCTGCCTCTTTGTTTTGACAGATTAGTTTAACTGAGTATACCATGTCAGTCTTTTTGTCTATGGTTTTCTGTGGTTTTCATGTTTGTTTGTTTTTAGGCAGCAGTTGAAGGGTATTATTCCCATGTACATTTGCTTTAAAATAATGTTGAATATAAAAACCCAGGTCCTCAGAGGGCTGCAGTACTATTATGAGTTGCATAAAACCCAGAATTTTGTCAGATGTGTCTTTCCCAGACCTGTGTTGCTTTGAAGCAAGAAGCTACAAGTTGTACAACACATGAAATTTGCCTTTCAAGGCAATTCTAGAACTCTCTCAAGGCATGGAACTAGAACCCCTCACCTTTTGCAAACATATATTTGTCCTGTTTTCTTCTGATGTGGCAATGACATGGGATACGTTGTCATTATAAAGGTGGTGTGTAACAGTCAAATGTGAGTTGCAGGTTCTCCTCAATTCCTGTGTGTGTGGTGCACAACATGAATCAGGACTAGAGCACACTTATTCAGCCTTCTTTTCATGTCATTTTCCCAACATGAAATGTTTATTTATTTACTTCATTTATACTCCCACCTTTCACCCCAATGTGGACCCAAAGCCTCTTTAATTGTTCTCCTTTCCTCACAACAATCCTGTGAGATAAGTTGAGTGGATCACTAGCCCAAGGTCACCCCACAAGCTTCCATGGTGATACAGACAGTGGGACTACCAGAAGTTCTCTGCAGACATTATGTTGTGTCTCAATTGAGTGGAGTGTGAGCCCGCCAGCTGCATGCTTCAGGAACATGATATGTAAGATCTCTGTATCATGTGAGTTAGGCAATGCATGGATTTTCCATGTGGGGAAAAACTTCTACGGAGAGCCCAAGCTAGCCTGATCGGGAAGCTAAGCAGGGTTGGCCTTGGTCAGTACTTGGATGGGAGAACACTAAGGAAGTCAAGTGCTGCTACACAGAGATAGGCAATGGCAAACCACTTCTGAATGTTTCTTGCCTTGAAAACTCTATGGGGATGCCATAAATGTAATTAATGTATTAATGTAAACTAGAATCCTGAACGGACGCTATACTCACATGGAAAATCCACACCTTAAACATATAATTCATGATCCTGAAACATGGCTGGCAAGCCCTGACACATTGTGAACAGAATTCAGTATAATATCTGCAGAGGGCTATAAAGACAGAGGGATCATAATCAGGAATCTAGTGAAGGAGTAGCCTAGCCTCTTCTTCCCCACTCCTCCCTGTGCAAGTAAAAGAGTGAAGTGGTATTGCGCACAGTTGCAGTGAGGAGGAAGGCACCAGGTAGTCAGCCCTGCCCCTCTTGCAACCTGGCCAATAGGAGCTGGGTGGCAGGCAAGTTCATGCAGGTGCTGTGTTTGTGTGCAGGGCCTCTTGTAAAACAGTGTAACACATGACAGAGAAAGAAACTAATTAGGGAAGTGGACAAGGAAAATGCATTCATTATTATTTCATAATGCTAAAACGAGAGGTATCCTGATATAATTGTTTTACAGTGTTTAAAATAAAACCCAAAGATTTCCCCCCACATTGTGAACAGTTTAGTTTTTTATTCACTGCTATTACAAATGTAGACATGGGTGTGCTGATTACTGGTGAACTTGGGTGATTTCTTGAAGTCAGGGAGGGGGTCTTTAAATTTACCAAAAAGTGTCAGAAATAATTGTGACAAGGAGCTTGTTTTGGACACTTCGTACCTTGCCAAGGTAAATGTCATAACAACTGACTAGTATATTACTGAAATCAAGATGAATTTTGATCATTAGCCATATCAGAAGCACCAGACTAACCGTTGTTTTAATAGTATTTTTATTGATTTTTACAACACAAAAAGAAGACAAACCACGACAATACACAGACATCTACAAATGCACCAGACTAACCGTGAGGCTAACTAGCCAATACTGGGATTTTTCAATATTTCCCCCTGATGTCATAAAATGTTATGAATTACCAGTAAAGTCAATCGTTTCTGACATTTGGTGTAACAGACAAAGCCCTGAATCACAGCTGAACAAATTCAAGAACATGTTGTGACAAGATGTTACATTTATTCGGCAAGTTTTTGAGAGATGTATGCCAGAGAGCCATTTTTAAACAACTTGTTGTTTTACATTTCAGTTCCAATCAATAATACCTCCCCGTTCTCCCTCCATTTTGTACTCTGGCTATGGCCTTGTTAACTTTTATAATGATAAGCCACACCAGATCATCATGACCTTTCCAAATTTTCCCTCTCACTGTTCCTTCTTTTCTTCCTTGATGCTTTCTTTGCCAGCAAGGAACAAAGACTCTGTTGTTTCCTGCTACCCTGTTTGAACCCCTGTATCTAAGTTAGGGTAAGCATAGGTAATAAATGCTATCAGAGCTTTCTTGTCACATGTTCAAAGTATGCACATATTTCCTGCTTTCCCACTATAAATCTATATATCATTATATTATCTATAGTCTGTCCGTCCATCCATCCATCCATCTATCAAATAGAGGAAAGGAGAATGATGTAAGCCGTTTTGGGTCTCCACTGAGGAGAAAGGTGGGGTATAAAAGAAATAAGAAGATCAAGGCAACATATATAAGTATCCTATGCTTTCACATCAGCAGTCAACCCAGAAAGGTTGAGGCTGTGACAAAATTATTAGTTATTGGGAACTTTAGTCCTAAATCTGACACTCTAATTACTATACCACTCGGTCTTTCCTGAAGGGACCTTTCTCTTTTAACTCTCAGCTTTAAAATCAACGAATCCCATTTTGCTTTGACTAACAAAACCGTGGGATTTCCTATGCAGTGTTCTTATGTTAGTAATACACATTTTCATCAAGCAAACCTAAGTACAAAATTCATTTTTAACTTTATTCGGTTTAGACGCGGAGATAGAAGTGCCACCTATTTAGATTTGGGGGTTTTTTTATATAGGACTCCGCCAAGTTCAGTTACTCATAAAACTTTATAGATCATTAACTTTTCTTTTTTATTCAACCTTTGAAGTATATTTTAGCCAGCATAGTCGTCACTTGTTTTCGTGCCTACAGTACCCATAAAACTACACAGAAGTATTTTCAAACGGATTTTTTTTTCTTGTGAGCACTGTAAAAAAGTCCAATAATTTCTTGGAAACAGGTCCCCCTGTGTCCACTGTGGCTCACTGTCACTGTGGCTACTTCAGAATATACTGAAGAGCTGCAATTTTTGCTGTTCACTATGCTCTCCACCATGTATGTGAGCACGCATTTAAAACATCTCTTTCCACTAACACATTTTGCATGGTGCAGCATGTTAGTTTTGCAGAACAGTGGGCTGAGCTGCCAAAGCTTAGGCGCTTTATAGTAATGAAATTGTAATATGATTCCAAAGACGTGTGAAAGCCAACTAAACTGAAGCTGATGGCCAGCCGTGGTTCATCATGGCTCTGGCAGAACCCCAGCCCTGGCTGGGGAAGTTTGTTAAATTCTGGAAATAAATGAAGCATAAATGTTCTAAATTCTTTACATTTTCTTTGGATCATAGGCATACATACTTTTTATTATCCTTGTTTCCTCTGGATAACCATATATAGTCTCAGAATGATGACTTACTCTGTCCACAGATTAGAATGGATGGTTCTGCGTAATCAAAACACCACTTTTCGGCTCTCCACCCAGAGAGGCATATATATGGAAGAGGGGAAAACACTGCTTTCTGTTAAGAAAAGCACTGGCAGTTTTTTTCAGGGGTGGCATCTAGCAGATGTGGAAGTTGTGTTCAATCAGTATTGACGTGTATGGGGAGAGTGCACTACCCATAGTCACCTCCATATTCTTGGTTACAATTTTGCATGAATGGGCCAATCCATGTAGTTACCAGCTTTGGTACACCCTAGAGTTGCCAACCTCCAGGTGATAGCTAGAAATTCCCTGCTATTACAACTGATCTCCAGGCAATGGCTGCTTTGAAAGGTGGACTGTATGGCATTATGCCCTACTGAAGTGGCTGCTTTGAAAGGTGGACTCTATGGTATTATGCCCTACTGAAGTACCTCCCCTCCCCAAACCCTGCCCTTCTCAGGCTCCATCCCAAAAATCTCCAGGGATTCCCCAACCCAGAGTTGGCAACCCTAGTATACCAACAGATACCCAATTTTATTGAGGATATGTAGGGTTGTCAAGTCCATTTTAGCCCCCAGTGGGGGACTTTGGGGGGCATTCCCGAAGGGGGCGGGGCATCCCAATGTGATGACATCACGTTGGGGATGTCCGCCCCCCCGCCCGCCTGCCCGATGGGCGTGCAGGAAAACGCCAGATGCCTGCACTTAAAGGGGCCCCTTTAAGTGCAGGGGGAAGGGAGAGGGGTGGCTGTGGGTGTTGGGGCTTGGGGGCGGGGCTTTCCCCATCGGCCAGCTGGCCGGCAGCAGGTAGAATCCCCAAAAAAGTGGGGGACCCCTGCCAAACTGGGAGGCTTGGCAACCCTAAGGATATGCGTTCCTGCATGCCAAAGTTGGGAAAATATGGGTGTTGTCCTATGAATAGAAAATGGCAACTATGTGCATTGGGAGGATAATGGATAGCACATTCTCCTATTATGTGAGGTTTGAATGCCAAAAACCATAATGATTTAAACAGATTTATATCTCACCAGTACTTTTTCAGTTTCAGTGGCTTCCAGTATGTTTCTGGATCCAATTTAACATGCTGGTCTTGATTTTTAAAGCCAGGGTACGTCAAGGCCTGCCTGCTTAGAGCTGCCGACTTCCAGATGGGCCCTGGGGTTCTCTTGAAATTACAACTGATCTCCAGATCAGTTCCCCTGGAGGAAATGGCAGCTTCGTAGTGCAAACTCTGTGGTACACCATGGATTCTAGATGAAGAAGAAGAAGAAGAAGTAGTAGTAGTAGTAGTAGTAGTAGTAGTAGTAGTAGTAGTAGTAGTAGTAGTAGTAGTGATTGGATTAATAACCTGTCTTTCACTACCGAAAGGAGTCTCAGAGCAGCTTACAATTTCCTTTCCCTTCCCCTCCCCACAACAGACACCCTGTGAAGTAGGTGGGGCTGAGAGAGCTCTCCTGAGAACTGCCCTTGAGAGAACACCTCTGAAAGAATTTATGACTGACCCAGGGTCACACCAGCAGCTGCATGTGGAGAAGTGGGGAATCAAACCCAGTTCTCCCAGAATAGACTCCGTGCTCTTAACCACTACACCAAATCCCTCCCCAAATCACCCCTCTAGAGGCACAGCCCTCAAATCTCCAGATGTTTCCAAGGCTAGAGCTGGCTACACTGTTCTTGTTCCAACATGAGTCTACCCATACATGCAGGTCATCAGGAGACGTTTTCTCCATGCTTCCATATGTGTTTGGTGGGTGGTCATATAGGACAAGGCTTTCTTGGTGGCAGCAGGACCCAGAGTTTGTCTCTCTCTGCCTCATGAGGCACATCTGGTCGGACCTCTTTTAGCCTTCAGAAGACTAGGAAACATCATTTTCTTTCAGCAGGCTTTTGGTTTGGATTAGTTTTGGTTTGGTTTTGGCTTGCATTGTTCTGATAGTTATCTGTTGAGCCATTCTGCCTTTGACTTTGTAATGGCACAGTATTTTATGGTATGCTGTGTTTTTAGACATTTTATTGTAATTAGCTTGGGAAGAGGGGCTGCTTGGCAAAAAGCCAGACAATGTTTTTTGAGTATTCATTGTGTTGTTTGTTAAGTGCCATTAAGTTGCTTCTGACTTTTGAATTAATGTCCTATTGTTAACAGCCTTGCTCAGGTCTTGCAAACTGAAGAGTACTCATTACAGGAAATTAACGTGTTTCAGCTCTTCATACGTACATTTCTCTATGGTAGGAACCATGGTGTAGAGAAAGCTGGACTTTCGGGTGTGTAAATCCATTATACACCAACATTCTTTTTTCAAGCATTTTGCAGCATTTTTTCGGGCCATTACGATCCCAGACCACAGAGCTTGTACCTGGAAAGGGGGCTGACAATATTGGCTTGGGACATTCCTGGAGATCTGAGGACAGTGCTAGGGAGTGGCAGAGTTTGGGGATGGAAGGAAGCTCAAGACGTTCTAGAGGCCTCACTTCAAAAAGGATGTGGACAAAATCAAGAGGGTTCAGAAGAGAGTGATGAGGATGATCAGGGGTCTGGAGACTGAGCCCTATGAGGAATAGCTACAGGCCCTGGGAATGTTTCGTTCGGAGAAGAGGAGATTGAGGGGGGACATGATTGCTCTCTTTAAATATTTGAAAGGCTGTCATTTGGAGGAGGGCAAGGAGCTGTTCCAGTTGGCAGCAGAGGATAAGACTTGAAGCAATGGGTTTAAATTACATGCAAAAAGGTATCCGCTGGATATTAGGAAAAACTTTTTCACGGTCAGAGTGGTTCAAAGTTGGAATCAGCTGCCTAGGGAGGTGGTTAGCTCCCCTTCACTGACAGCTTTCAAGAAGAGGCTGGATGAATATTTGTCAGAGATGCTTTAGGCTGGTTCTGCATTGGGCAGGGGGTTGGACTAGATGGTCTGTATGGCCCTTTCCAACTCTATGATTCTGTGATAAGAAGGATGTAATGCCATACAGTCTTCTCCCCAAAGATGAAACTTACTCCATGGGGAATTGATCTCCGTAGCCCTCACAGTTCTGGAGGTTGGTAAGTGAGCCTGGCAGGAGGTTATCCTGCACCTGAGGGGGTAACAGCCCTCAGCTGATTGGCCCTATGCTGCTCCAGCATCCAATCACCTTTTTTGGGGGATGGAATGTTGTTTGAGGGAAGCACAGCAGAAGTTAGTTGAGATCTGCCTCAGGGAGGGTGCAGTGATAGTTTGGAGTCTGCCTCAGCAAAAGAGTAGGCAGTTTGGAGTATAGTTCTGCCTGGTAGCATGGCAGAGTGCTTTAACTCTGGGAGAGGACAAAGTACCCAGATATGTGGTCTGCCTCTGGTGATGCAGACCTCTTACCATTTAGTCTGATTCTTGGGAAATAGCAGTGGGTGGAATCCTGTGTAAAAGGTTCCAACTTAGTGCCTAGTAGGGTTGCCAGGTCCCCCCTAGTCACTGGTGAGGGATAGGGGGGTAGGGTTACCAGATCCAGGTCAGGAAACACCTGGAGATTTGGGGATGGAGCCTGGGGAGGACAGAAACCTCATTAGAGTGCAGTGCCATAGAGTCCACCTTCCAAAGCATCCATTTTCTCCAGCGGAACTGATCTTTGTAGTCTGGAGATGAGCTGCAAGGGATCCCCAGGTCACATCTGGAGACTGACATCCCTAGTGCCTCAGTGATCTCTGAAAAGTACTGGGTTCGCTGCATGGAGGGCTTGGACAATGACATGCGTTTGCACACGTTTATTGTACTTAACACAGAACTGCAAACCGGCCCTGCAAGGCCAACTATATACACACCCACCCAGCGCACCCACAGTACCATTGGAGGGTTTGAATTTCCCACCGAAGTTTCTATTGGTTCATGCTGGGGGAACTAGATCCTAGCTTCCTATTGTCTAGAGGAGCTAAGCTCTTGACTGTAGCCACAGAACCCTGGTGGCGGTCCACGTACATAACAATCTCCATGTTCTTGCTCACCACAAAACTCACCTCACAGCAATGTGCCCAAAGCCTTTACACTTGCTACCCTAAGAACATCTTGTAACCGAAGGGAAGGGTTACAGTTCAAAACAAACCTGGTTCCCCCAAATCAAAAGAGGCTGTGTGGGTCCCCTCAGTTTAAAAAAAGAGCCTGTCACAATAAGGCCGTGGTCACATGGTCATTTTGATTGGGTTTCACCACTGTTCCCTCTCGCATTTAAAATTCCTGATCAGATGGCCGCATCCGTCTCCCTCACCGAAGTGGGCTCACTCACGCAATCCTCCCGGTTCCCTAGTGAGTTTTCCTACACCTGGAAAATCAAGTACTTTCAGGATATTTGCATTTTGAATCCATGATTTCACCATTCTGGATAGCCATTTCTCGTAAAGATTGCAATTAGGTCATCTGAACATCCTTCTCGAGATAATTTTTTTTACAAGCTTTCTTGGGCACATGAGCAATCCTGCGCGGAATAAATTCAATGTATAAATGTTCAAGCGCACATATAGACTCCAGCCCTCAGTTGTATGTCGCCGGTTAATTTTGTTTGCTGTTTGGGGGGGGGGATCTGCAAGAACAAGGGAGTACAGTGAGTCCCAGTGGGAGTGGTGATTTGGCCATGTGTATATGCGCATGCACAAAACCATTTTTTAAAAAAAGCCATGCTGCCCAAGCAGCGGCACGGCTAGCTGAACGGTGCCTGGAGCCTCGTTGCATGATGCAAGTGGTTCAGGGAGGGATGTGTGGTCATCCCAACCCGAAAAAAATTTCCCTATCAAATCTACAGCGGGAACAAATCACGATAAGCTTGCCGTGTGACCACACCCTAAGCCTACCTAGAAATGGAATCTCTGTTGTTGCCTTCATGTTGCAGCTACAGCAGATGTTGTATATTAAGGTCTGACATTAGTTTGATACAGTGACTCACTGTACTTTCTAGCTGTACACAATATATACATAATATAGCCAATCAACTGTAAGATTCTGGAACCTGTTCCCTTCCTGGCGGAGCTAAAACATCATCTGTCTGGGCCAAGAACAAACCTGTAACAAAATCCCCCTCCTCAGTTTCGTTACATATATATCCACAATCTCATGAGCCATGATTGCTGACATCTCATGAAGAGACTGTGTTATGGTTGTGCCCTTGCAGGCCAGACCCTCCCCAAACCCAGTCACAGGTACCCTTCTCCACCACCAAGGCTTGAGTTTGGTATCCTGATCTTTTCCATGTTCAGGTTCTCCTCTTTGGAAAATTCCAACTTTGTTCTAATATAGAACAGTACTTATATATAGTTGTACAAGTTATCCTAACTGAGATTGATATAAGCCCATATTTAGTCAATGTTACATTGGGACATTAAAATATACTTCTGACTTTCATTTATGTAGTGCTTCTCCACACAATAAGCTGATGGGCAACAGTTGATAGGCAATGAAATATAATTAATGGGCAATGGATTCAGGATGAAGAAAAGGAAGTACCTCATTCAATGAGTAATTGTGGGATTCACTGCCAGTGGATATCCTGGTGATCACTAGCAAATGAGCTAGGGATGCCAACTTCGAGGTTAGAACTGGGGATCCCCCTGGAACTACAGCTTATCTCCAGACTACAGAGATCAGTTCTCTAAAGGAAATGGATGCTTTAGAGGGAGGACTCTATGGCACTGTACCCCACTGAGGTCCCTGTCCTCCCCAGGCTCCACCCCCAAATCTCCAGGAGTTTCCTAGCCTGGTTCTGGTAACCCTATCCCCCCTGCCCTGCTGGTCGCCATGGGAGACCTGGCAACCCTAAGGGCATTAGATGGCCACTAGCAAATGGGCATTAAATGGACTTGTGGTAGATAGGTCCATCAGTGGCTACTAACCATGATGACTGAAGGGCTCCTCCACACCCAGAGGCGGTAAACATCTGAATACCAGTGTCAGGAAGCAGCATCAAGAGGAAGCCTCAGACCCTGTGCTTTGTTGTTGGCCCTCCAGAGTAGCTGTCCACTGTGTGGAACAGGACACTGGACTAGATGGACCACTGGTCTGATCCAACAGTAATCCTCTTATATACTCTCTTTTTGTTTGCAGCATTTGTTGCATTACTGACATTCTTTAATGTTAGCCTACTGAAAAGTTCAACAGCTAAATATATCTGAAATGTAAATTTCCCAATAATGGACTATTGAAATAGATTTCGACAACTACATTAATTAAAAAGGATTAATTAAGAAAAATCTTATTCCTGTGCTTGAAGGTCAGTTGGAATGTATTTTATATTTATTTGGAATCACTTTCCCCCTACAGACTTTAAAAATCCTCAATGTCACATGTAGGAAATTGGCAACTAATTTCAAAGGATCTATTTCTTTCTTTTGTCCAAGAGCAGCATGCATATAGCATGTTTTTATTCTTTATAGGATTGCTATGTAGCAGCCACACTGTGTTGGGTGTAATGATTACTCAATAAATCTTTAGAAAAGTTCACAGCTTTCTAATTTATCTCAGTTCTTATTGCCACATTATTCTCTTTGAAGCTTAGAATGCATTGTTCTTCTAAAAAGTTAACATTTCCCCAAGTTATGTCATTTTTTCCTACCTAATGAGACTAGCACCTGCTCGTGGCTGAACTGCTTTTGGCATAGATTTGCTGTCATGCAATAGGAATTCCTCATTTTTCCCATACATCCATTAGCCAACAGGTTTCAGAGATGGCATCAGAGCCAGTTCAAATGTTATAATGAAACAGAGAAAACAGAAGTGTCAGTGACTTGGGCTGCAGTCATATGTGTCATTTGGTGTGTGGGGGGGGGAGCGAGCCTATTTCTCCCAGTTGAAACTGACATGGCATTGCGCAATCACACATCCTTCGTAGGTGCAAGCTCAGCCTGTCACTGCCCAATCAGATGGCACATGGCAAAGTGCGGTTTTTTACCTCTTGTTTCCCAAGGAATCGCACTTCTGCACCTCTGCACTGAGGGTTCCCCATGGAGTATGTTGTTATGCGCATATGGCTAAGCAAGGGGGGGAAATGGCACCATGTCAGTATGGAATGAGCAGACTATCCCGACAGCTTGAGTGCGTGCTTGAGTGATCAGACAGGGGGAAATCCGTCCATAGCCCCTCGGCAAGCATTAGGACCAGACTTTCCCCAGTGTCTTTTAACACAGCTTCCGTGGTGGGGCAGCACGGGGTGCCGACAGCTGCAGGACATTTCCCAGATGTTGTTGTCTGATCATCCCTTTAGATTTGTCAGGCATTCACAGCTGAGTCAGAGCTAAAGGCCTTAGACTTCTTTTTGCCCTATATCCAGGGGTCATTTGGGGGGGGACGCGGGGGGACGCCATCCCCCCGGGTGAGGTGCGGGAGGGCGGGGCCTGGAGCTCCCTGCTGGTGCCCGCTGGAGGTCGCCGCCGGCTGTGGGGAGGACACACTTCCGGTGATGTCAGGGGGTGTGGCATATGCTAATGAGTTATGCTAATGAGTCCCCCTAGCTCTTTTTCTACGAAATGACCCCTGCCTATATCTAATATATAGAACCTTCTTATGCAGAGTTACTCCAGTCTAAGCCAATTAAAACCAATGGACTTAGATTGCATAAGATGGCATTGGTACTGTCCAAACGGAACTGTACATCTGAGAACACCAGAAGTCATTTGAGGGTCAAGTTAGACATGATGGTCTAGATAGTGGATCTGCCAGGGTCCTTCAAAGCTGAACGACAGATCCACAAGCCCCAATTCAGGTCAGGGCCTCATAGGGAGGGCAGAGAGAGTTTAACTCACCTCTGCATGGTTTTGCTAATCAAAAGCAGGCTCTGTCTACTTTTGCTAGCCTTTAAAACAAAAGAAGTATTTTGTTTATTCCCCCCCCCAATGGGATATAATAGCACAGGTTTGGGATTGGCTTTGACTAACAAAACTCTCCCTTGCTACCTCACACCACTGTAATTCAGAGGAAAAGATGCTGGAGAGATCTGGTCACAGACTTCCCAGCATCTTACCTATTTTGGATATGAATCTCACTTGGGATTGTGGTAAAAAATGGGGAAAGAAATACGAGTTGCTTGTGTCCCTCCTTCTTTTATAATGTTTGAACCAGCTAAGGGAGGGAGAACATTGTTAGTCCTGTTTGATCCTAGTCAGGAAAAAGTTGGAACTGTCAATACTAATACAATACTTTAGGAAGCTTTTCCCCTATAAAACAGTAAAGTTTCTGCCAGAATCTCCCCACAGTTATCTTCATGCTTGTCAGGCAAAATTCCTCTTGGGCCATCATGCAAAAATGGCGAGGAACTTCTGGCTTCATTGCATTTGAATAAGAAGAAACCAATGTAGTTATCAGTATAGCTGGTCATCCTGATTTCCTCAGCCCGTGAAACTGGATGCCTATCTCCTTGGCTGGACTAAAGGTAACTGTGTTCTGCATAGCCAGGTGAAACCTGAATCCACAGTTTTCAGGACTGAAGGGATGTGCTTTAATTATGTGATTATTATGTCTTAATTATGTGATTATTATGTCATTTGATATATGCTGAGAACCAGCTTCTGCATCTCCGTAGGAATCTGAATAGAGAGACTTTCTTTGATTGTAAGCCTATAACAGGTTCCCTTGCTCTTTCCTGATCTGTTGGCAGCAAACTAACATTGTGAGATGCAGAGTTGCCATGATGCCATAGTGGGCAGAAGCACTTTGTCATCTTGGCTTGGACACAGTGGTGTAATTCCACTGGGGTGAGACCATAAAACAGCTTTGGGCAGGGGTCTTGTTGTAGAAAAAGAGCTGCCGGAGCTCATTAGCATAACTCATTAGCATAACTTATTTGCATATGCCACGCCCCCTGACATCACCGGAAGTGTGTCAGAAGGCCCGGCTACTTACCCTCCTGCTTCATCCTCATTCCCAAACGGAATGAGGATCGAAGCAGAGGGCGGGGTAAAGAAGGGGGCGGGGCTTCACCACGTGACCGCCCCGCCCCCTAGAGGTTCTCTTCCGGAGCTCCGTACCTGAGAGCTCCCCCCCGACTAGAGCCCTGGCTTTGGGAGACTTTACTACCTTTCTCCCTAGCATTCAGCTTGACTAGAGGACAGATTGATGAATGGAAAAACAAAATTCTTTGTAAGGTTCCACCTCAGTTTAAAGACTTGGTGCTGGCAGAAATAATTGAACTTAGATCCACAAAATCATCAACAGCAGATACAACAATGGCACCTTCTGTATGTCTGTGGTGAAATGCCTTACACCCCAGGGTTAGTTACAGTTTAAAGGGAAAATAATTTGATTTGCACTATGTGGACGCTCAGACGTTATAGAACGCCTTTAGCTGGCTGGCAAGGCAGTAAGAGAAGGAGGGATTCACCTTCCAAACACAGAGCTATTCAGTGCAATAGAAATATAGACAATCTTAGCCATGGGGAGACAACGGGCAGACAATGTACCACCTAAAGGTTATACCAAACGGCTATACCTAGCTGCAGGTGGCCCAGGTGTAGCAGAGACTTTTGTGCAGGCAGGAAGAGAAAGAAAGCCTGCAAAGTGGAGGGGGGGGATCAGGCGAAGAGTATAAAACCCTTGAGCACATTGAAGAAACACTGTTAGCCATTTTAAATACCAAGGAAGAAGAAAGAATCCATTTTGTTTCCAGAAAGCAGCCATGACCACATGGTGCTAAGATCACAAAGGGGTAAGTCCTAGACACTTAGAACAGTGTAATGGATGATTTCTAAATACTTGTAACTCCAGCAGTCGTATTTCCTATCTGTGTTGATTTGCATGGAGCAATAGTTTATAGAAGACTGCATTTTAATCTCAGTTCCTTTTATCCTTGCTCATTCTGTTGTGTTGACCTAGGCTGTATGAGCTTTTTATTTTTTTTTCTAAATTTCTTTACATTTCCAGTGTGGCTAGTCTGATCTCTGTGCCCTACTGTCCTACCAGTTTGGTGTAGTGGTTAGGAGCACAGACTCTAATCTGGGAGAATCGCATTTGATTCCCCACTCCTCCACATGCCGCTGCTGGTGTGACCTTGGGTTAGTCATAAGTTCTTTCAGAGCTGTTCTCTCAAGGGCAGTTCTCAGGAGAGCTCTCTCAGCCCCACCTACCTCACAGGGTGTCTGTTATGTGGAGGGGAAGGGAAGAGGATTGTAAGCCACTCTGAGACTCCATCGGGTAGCGAAGAGTGGGGTATAAATCCAGTCTCTTCTCTTCTACCCACCAGGCTGGAGACAAGGCCCTAGACAACCACTCAGTTATACAGTACCTGGCAGGCCAAGTTCAGCAATCACATCTCATACTGGCTGTAGGTTCACTGCAGGCTTATGAGGAGAGTTTCACTGCTGATGACGCTGGGTCCAGGCTTCAGCCCTAGCTCTTTGCCATCTCTGCTCCTGGAGTTCTGGGAGAGATTGTGGCAGGCCTGGGAGCAAGTTGATCCATGCTGAGATCTCCTGGCTTGGGGACCCTGCTTGCTCAGGGTGCAGTGCCAGTGCTGGTGAAGGTTCCTTTGGGGAAGCACTGAGGCATCTACCTCACAGGGAGCATCTGCCAGGGCTCAAGGGTAGGTCCTCCTCCGAGGGATGGCCGATAGACCCATGTTAAAGCCCCTGTTCAGTTCAACTAAGAATATTAGAACCATTGGTGGTGAGTGCAAAAGGAGAGGGAAACCAAACACAGAGCAGAGCCCTTAACAGCCAAGTGGCAGAGGTTTTTGAGGACTGATCCTCAGGCGGGATCCCTAAAAGAGAACTAGTTAGCTGATGGTGTCAAAAGTACCCTGACACAGAGAGAACTGGGGCGTGGAAGAAGAGAAGCCTCAACGGGCAGGAGACCTGAGATAGCTACGTAACTTCCTCATTCCTACATGAGCAGAAATGAGTGTTCGTTAGCCTCATTTCCCCACAATCTCATAAGACATCCAGCTGTACCATGACACCCACCACTGTCTTTCCTAGTACCTGCTTGTTTCCTGAGTCTTTAGGTAAAAATCCAAATGATCTTGAGAGAAACAAAAAAAGACAAGGGCTTCAGTTAACTCCTTACTAGCTGCCTGACTAGCAATGTGCCAACCTCATCAAAACCGTTGCCTGCAGGGGAGCCATAGAAGCAGGCTTTCTGATGTCTCAGAACTTAGAAACCTTTATATGTGAGCAATCAGGGAGCAAGCCCACTCCTTTCTTTGGAAACTGAAATAAAAAAGCATCCTGAAACCAAACAACCCATTCAGTCCCAGTTTCTCACCCACCTTCTTAGAGCACAAGGAGCTGTAGAAGAGCCCAAGAGGCATAGCCTTTGTATCTGCAGGTAGAGTCCATTGGGAAGCAGTTGTCTACACCAGAGGAATATACTTGTCACATGAACACATGAACTTGTCTTATACTGAATCAGACTCTTGGTCCATCAAAATCAGTATTGTCTTCTCAGACCGGCAGCAGCTTTCCAAGGTCTCAGCCAGAGATCTTTCACATCACCTACTGCCAGATCTTTTTAACTGGAGATACCGGGGATTGGATCTGGGACCTTCTGCATGCCAAGCAGATGCTCTACCACTGAGCCATATCCAGTCCTGGAGCCTTTTAATGTTTTGGAGCAGATTGGCCTTGTCCCCGTGGCAGCCATTTTGTGATGGCCCTTTCTCAAAATTCCAAAAGTTCCTGCAGAATGAACAAGCTTGGGGACCCCTGGCTTAAAAGAAAACAACTGCATGAGATTTGCATTTCCCATTGCAACTAGCCACAACAGGGAGTTGGCTGGCACACACACACACATACACACACACACATCCTCGTCAGGGGTCATTTCGTAGAAAAAGAGGTGCAGGAGCTCATTAGCATAACTCATTAGCATAACTCATTTGCATATGCCACACCCCCTGACATCACCAGAAGTGTGTCAGAAGGCAACACCCACTGCTCAGGCTCCACTGGACTGTTTTGGATTGCTAGCTATTGGGGGGGGGGGAACGTGCAGATCTGTCCTTGCGAGGAGGGAGAGCTTGTATCTAAATAAAACTTGGTCTTAAAGGTGCCACTGGACTGTTTTGGACCGGGGGGCCAGAGGGAGCTCTCCAACTTACCTGGCTGCTTCTTGCTCTGACTGAGGGCTGCTGGGAGCAGGGGGTGGGGCTTGTTGCATGTGCCCGCCCCCTGGGCTCTTTACTGCCGGAGCTCCGCTCCTGTGTGCTCCTGCAGGAAATGACCCCTGAACCTTGTCATGAAAGGAAATGTGGCAGAGAAATGGTTTTGAATTTTTGTTCAGGAGAGAGTTCTGTTTAGAGCAAGTATATCTCCAATATTTCACAGAAACACATTTCCACACCAATAATCATAATATGAAGGCCACCACATCACACACACACAGTTTTTCAGTGCTATATGGTGTGCCTGTAAACTAACCCAAATCTCTTCCAAAAAAGCAAAAGAGGGACAGAATGAGGACAGAGGGACAGAATGAGGACAGTGGCTCAGCAGATATGAGTGTCTGGTAAATAGGAACAGTTGGGGTGTATCAGGTAGGTGGACTTCAGTGCTGTGCATAGATATATTCTATATAATAGATGCATCCATGTGATTAAAAGGGAGAATTTTTTTTTTTAATGGACAATCAATTCAGAAAGATTTCCAACACTATTTCAACTTTTTTGGCTCTTGAGATATCTGGAAAACTTGCAAAATGAAGTTATCCCATGAGAAGATTAATCCCTCTGATTTGGAGAGGCCAATAAAAATACCACAAAGCTGGCTGTTTAGATTTCTTGTTCCAACTAAAAATGCAAAAAGCAAAGTGAGTTGAAACTTCCCAGTCACTAGAAAAAGAGGCAGTGACTTCAGAACATTTTGGACTTTCCCCCCCAGAAGGGCATATCCATATTAACAACTGAACTACCAAACATCATACCAGTCTGCTGCAGTCATCCTCCCAAAGATTTCCATTCATTTAAACTAACAGTGATTACCACGCTCTTTTGCCATAGCTTGCGGGGAGAAATAGAGCTCCATGTAGACCTTTTTTGTAGGTGAGAATATCTAATGAACAAATTTTGTCCCATAACATGCAAAATCAGAATAACATTTAAAAAACCCTCAATAAAATGGCAGTAAATAATGCCTAGTACTTATACCAAAAACATATTTCCAATTAATTTATTTAAAACATTTTAAAATTGTCCTTTTTACATAAATGTGCAAGGTGGCTCATGTAAAAACCTAATATTATACAATGACTTCTTTTTTTATAACCCTAAATACAATCAAAGTAACTAAAAAACAAAAACCAGGAGCAGCCATTTTTAAAAGATCCTCAGCATTCAAGAAAAGGCCTGAAAGAAAACAGATTTATTTATTTGTTTAGAAAATAGATTTATGCTGCCTCTCCAGGAACCAATACAGCTTACAAAATAATAACAATAATAATAAAAACAACACATTAAAGGTTATTTATAGCAGACTTGGAAATGAAAACAGAAGTTGAAATTTAGCAGAATAATCAGGAATACTTTCATGGACTAAAATTTAAAAACCTTTGTATGCAATCAGAATGCTATCAAGACTCAAGCATAAGTCTAACACCAAATACCAAAATGCCCACTGGAGATACTAGATATTCCTGTGCTTAGACACTGCTGCTGCCATGTACAGCTCAAGGGAGAAGACTGGAGGGGGAGGAGAGAAGGTAGCAGGGAGAAAGGAGAAGATTGTACTACCTATCTTGCATGATTCTTCATGGGGAAACCATCTGGGGTAGTTTCAAAGCAACTACGCCTACACAAACTGGGCTCCAAGAGGGGGTTCCAATCAACCTCACACAGGGACCCGAGCAAGCAAATCCATGGAAAAATTCCATGACAGGATCCAGGAAAGACTGCATCCAGTGAAAAGACACAGGTGAGCAGTCAACTGGGGGGGACGAACGGGGGGGACAGAGACAGAGCAAGGCGCTCAAGGTACACAGCAGAACAAGGCCTCAAGATCAAATTGCTGAGCATGGTTTAGGACAATGAAACCGGTTCTTGGTATACAAAGCCAGAGTATAAAAGGAACAAAACACCTGGATTTCTCCGTTTGGAGGGTTGTGGGGTGATGTCCAATGAGATACAAGCCTTCCAAGGGGGAGGTTTGAGGAAGTGCAAAGAGCAGTAGCTTTCAGTGCAGAAAGCTTTCTAAGTAAAGAGAGCAGAAAGGAGGAAGATTAGAGATCAGAAAGATGTCAGCTTTAGAAATACAGTGTGTTAAATTACAAGGGTCCGTTGGTTAGGCAAAGCAACAGAATACCGCCGCTTGCTTGGATTAAAACATTTAGAAATAATAGTAGCAGAGCAGAGCCAGCTATGCCTGATTGAATTGATCTGTCTATGTGTTTCTCATGGAACCAGGGCCAGAATCTTCTAGTTACAGGTTAAAGGGTAGACTAATGCAGCAAAATGAAGAAGGAGAGGTCACACGAAGAAGAAGATGAAGAAGAATAGGAGGAGGAGGAGGAGGAGATTGGATTTATACCCTGCCTTTCACTACCCAAAGGAATCTCAGAATGGCTTACAAACACCTTTCCCTTCCCCTCCCCACAACAGACACCCTGTGAGGTAGGTGGGGCTCAGAGAGTTCTGACAGAAACTGCTTTTTTTCAAGAACAGCTGTGCTAGAACTATGGCTTGCCCAAGGTCATCCAGCAGGTGCAAGTGGAGGAGTGGGGAATCAAACCTGGTTCCCCCAGATTAGAGTCTGCGCATTTACGTTTAAAAGCAGGGATAAATGGGATTGCTTTGTGTCATAATCTCTGGTACCTTTCTGTCCTACCAGCCTGATCAGTTCAGCTTGGATCCCATTATGGCTATGAGGCACTCAACAAAACATAACATGATACTCTTGGTAATGAATAGTGCCAACAAGGGGAAAGTTAAGCAAACAAAGTATGGTACACACAGTATATGGATATTACACTACACAAGGATTATTACTATGATAAGTACACTAAACTAAATAATACAGTACTGCAAAAATCAGAAAATATATGCTGTTTAAATAAATTAAAGTGATATGGTTTTTTAACAAAGTTGAAATACAAAAATACAGTCATTCAAATAAACAGAAGTGGTTTTTAATGAAGCAAATGATGTTGGTTTTTAACGAAGCAAATGATGTTAACGACCTGCTTCGGAATGTCCTGTGTCGTTCCGACGTTCCTTCTTCTGAACAAGATTCTATCTTCAAATAAATATTTACAAGAAGATTTTTCTTCAAGGATACTCCAATCCAAATAGCCTAATTAATGCAGAAGACAATAAAAATTCTTATACATATAGATAATTTCCAGTTTTTTGTCTCATCTATAAGGGTAGAAATGAAGCCTGATGCTCACTTTTTTTTTTCTTCACCTATGAAGAAAAAATATGTGAGCATCAGGCTTCATTGCTACCCTTACAGATGAGAAAAAAACTGGAAATTATCTGTATGTATAAGAATTTTTATTGTCTTCTGCATTAATTAGGCTGGATTGGAGTATCCTTGAAGAAAAATCTTCTTGTAAATGTTTATTTGAAGATAGAATCTTGTTCAGAAAAAGGAACGTCGGAATGACACAGGACATTCCGGAGCACATCGTTAACATCATTTGCTTCGTTAAAAACCAACATCATTTGCTTCATTAAAAACCACTTCTGTTTATTTGAAACTGACTGTATTTTTGTATTTCAACTTTGTAAAAAAAGCATATCACTTTAATTTATTCAAACAGCATATATTTTCTGATTTTTGCAGTACTGTATTATTTAGTTTAGTGCATTTACCACAATAATAATCCCTGTGTAGTGTAACAAGGGGAAAGTGGCAGAGAGCACCAAAGGCAGACTGAGCTTGCAAGCCCAAGTCTAGTGAGGCATTTTGAGTAGGGTTACCGACCTCAAGATGGGGCCTGGAGTTCTCCTAGAATTACTACTGATCTCCAGACAACAGGGATCCTGGAGTAAATGGCAGATTTAGAGGGCAGACTCTACGGCATCACATCCTCTCCCTTCCCCAGACTCTGCATTCCCCAGTTAGCACCCTGTGTTTTCTAGGAATTTCTTAAACTAGAGTTGGGCAACACTAATTCTGGGAATCCCTATGTGTAACAGAGCTGTTCAAACTCAAGACTTCAACCTGTTTCGAAACCATTAAGTCGGTAAAAAGAATTGTTGCATACATTATTCAGATGGAAGATTCCTTTTAATGGGGTGATCTCTATTAGGGACTAATGCAATAATAATAAATAATTAATAAATAGCTCCTACATGGCCCTACAATTTGGAGCAATCTGTTAACATTGTGACATGATTATTCTAGCCTAAACAACATTCACAATACATCTTCTAGGACCATACAGTGGGTACCAGAGCCCAAGGCCAGCATCGAGGGTTGATATCGTTGGGCTGTTCATGGGCTATGATGGGGAGATCTGAATGGGGCCTGTAGAAGATGGACCAGACAACAGAAGTTCAGCGCTGTGCAGTATGAGGGTAAGTCTTGCCAGGCCAGTTGCAGTAACGTGCATTAGGTTTTTTGCTCTGCTCAAATGAAAATTGTCCCAAATATAGTGATTAGTAAGACCCTGAGCACAGCCCACCTACACACAAGAAGAACCCATCAAAGCCTCAGACTCGTTATAAGTAATATAGGTAGCTTTATGCTTGGCAGATTGTATATGACAGCCCTGATCCTCAAAGCCCTGAAGCAGTCTATATATCCCAGCAAATTATTCCTTTTTCTTGATCATGTTTTCATTATTCCTTCTAGTTGAAAAGACTTTTCCAAACAAATCCTAAACAAGCCATTTTGTACATTTCAAGGCATGAAAACTCCCTGTTTGTTTTTGTTCCCAGAGGATGCCTATGGTACAAAAGATGAAAAGTCAGCAAAAACAAGGGAAAATTAATAATAATAATAGTAACATGACCACATAGATCCTCCAGACATTTTAATAAACATTTTTTTAATTTTTACTTTTTGAGTTTAATCAAGTTGGGAGCATTTTGTTTCCATGAATTCTTTTGAGAATAACCCTCTTCATTTCAAAACCCTCCCTACATGTATCATGCAATAGCACATTCCATTTTTAGTTGATTAAAATCTGTATTTAATATTTATAGTAAAACTTTTTACTATTTTGAATGTGCTATGGAATGGGATTTGTTAGGGGGAAGTTGCCATGTAACAATAGATTGTGGGGAAGGAGGATTTAATCTTAATTATTTCACATAACTAAACCATCAAAATGGGTAAAACCGCATCTTTTATCAGACCCAATTTATGCTGGTATAAGAATATGCAGTGACCTTTGAGCTGCGCAAAACTCTTCATCAAACATAATGGAAGAGAAGAATGTCCCTGGATCAATGCCATTGGGGGAAAATTAATATACAGAATCCAAGGAAAAATCTATAAGGAAAATGGGCAGGAATCTATGTTTCTGCATATGGATATTTCTTGCCAAATGTATATAGGTTATGCCATCTATGATTTGTTTAATAGGTATCCTTCATGAGTCTTTCCCATAGCAGAATCATTCTATCATGTTTTTATCATATCCTACCTCCAAGGAGTTCAAGGCAGTCTGTGTGACTCACTGCTGTCTGTTTTATCCTAATGTAAAGTAATCTAAACTGTGAGAGACTGACTGAGAGATTACCTTGTGAGTTTTATGGCAGTGATTTGAACCTAGATTCCCCACGGCTAGCCCAGCTCTCTAATCATATGGGGTTATAGGAAGATGGACCCTTGGTCTAATCCAGTAAGGCAATTATGTTTTTACCAGTGTTCCAAGCTGAGTTAGTGTGAGCTAGCTAACAGTTTTTTAGCTTCCAGCTCAAACTTTTTTGTCTCAGCTCAGGAAGGATGGCTCCAGAGCAAACTAATTTATCAGTAGCCAAACCACTCACTCACAACTTTAATGCCAGTAGCTCACAAAGTAGAATTTTTGCTCACAAGACTCTACAGTTTAAAGGGAGCATTGGTTTTTACCTTTTCATTCTTTAGAGTGCAACATCGCCATGTTGTTAGGGGAGATGCTATAGTAGCGAGGTGCTATGGCTCAGTGGTAGAGAACTACTTGGAATACAGGGAGTCCAATATTCAGTGTGCTTGGTGTAGTGGTTAAGTGCGTGGACTCTAATCTGGGAGAACCGGGTTCGATTCCCCACTCCTCCACTTGCACCTGCTGATGTGACCTTGGGTCAGTCACAAGCTCTGGCACAGCTGTCCTTGAAAAAGAGCAGTTTGTGTCAGTTGTTCTCTCAGCCCCACCCACATCACAGGGTGTCTGTTGTGGGGAGGGGAGGGGAGGAGAAAGGAGTTTGTAAGCCGCTCTGAGACTCCAAGGGTGATTTCTCACTAGAGCTGCCTCGCAGCACAGCGCCGTTTGCCCCAACACAAACATGTCAATTTCACACCCGAGGCTGCGGGGCTGCATTTGACTTGGGGCTTCCCCTGATTTCCTCCGCAGTTTCATGATCCTCAAAAACCAGGATCACGAAACTGCGGAGGAAATCGGGTGAAGCCCCAAGTCAAAATGCAGCCCCAGAGCTTCGGGTGTGAACTTGACATGTTTGTGTTAAGGCAAACGGCGCTGTGCTGCGAGCTCTAGTGAGAAATTGCCCCAAGTGAAGGGCGGGGTATAAACCCAATCTCTTTTCTTCTTCTTCTTCTTGCTATCTCCAATTACTTCACATACAGAAGTGTTAATCACTCTTCACCCAAAGGGTGATTAACACTTGGAATTCACTGCCACAGGAAGTGGTGGCGGCTACAAGCATGGACGGCTTCAAAAGGGAATTAGATAAGCATATGGAGCAGAGGTCCATCAGTGGCTATTAGCCACAAGGTATAGATAGGGACTCTGGGGCAAGTGATGCTCTGTCATCTGGGTGCTTGGGGGGGTCAACAGTGGGAGGGCTTCTAATGTCCTGGCCCCACTGGTGGACCTCCTGATGGCACTGGTATTTCTGGCCACTGTGTGATACAGAGTGTTGGACTGGATGGGCCTTGATCCAACATTGGCATCTCTTATGTTCTTATGTTCTTAGCTGCCAAATCAACCAGTAGTCTGACTCATAATAAGGCATTCATATATTCAGCATATGCTGATGTCTGTTATAAGTCCTGTGAGCTAGCAGGGGCATTGTGAGGTGTGTTTGGTATCTCATGACCCCAACAAAGTTCTGGCACTAAAATTGTCTTAATGGACTCCCAACGGGATCTTGAAGGTGCAGCAGCATCTGGGTAGCTGTCTGAGTTGGAGCATCTCATGATGGAAGACCACAGTGAAACTGTTCAAGTAGGTGCATTCACTCTGTGGTTCAGTCATTTGCCTGCACCCTGATTCTTCCAGGATGGGGATTTCTCATCTTCTAGTCAGGTGATGGAGAATGTGAATAGAGCAGGAGAAAATCATAAGTCAGGTAGCTCCATCCCAGGTGTGGGCAATACTGGTGATGGGAGCAATGGAGTTTGGAGCTGGCAGTGTTGATTACTTCTGCTCTTCCTCAGTAGGTCAGATGGTTAGCTGCAATATAAAGTCGTTGGTCAGCCACTAATTGGTCAACTCTCAGCAACCCACTGATAACTAAAAAGGTGTTTGGTAACAGTACCAGACATATAATGTTGGAAAGCAAGGCCCTTGGCTTTACCAAAAGCAGTACTGCCTAGGCTGCAGGAGAACAAACATTACCATCATATGGTTCAAAGCTGACCGGATGTCACACGCAATGGCTTCCCATCAGGTTTTCCTCCCATTGCCACCGTGCACCCCCTGGTTCCCCTTGTGTCCCTTCCAATGCTCTTCCCTCCCAGCATGCTGGAAGCCATCTCAGATTTGAGTGGAGAGAAGGGGGTTGCTTCACTGCCCCATTCCCCACTCTCCTGGACTCTGCTCTCAGTTCTCTCTCAGCTTCAGCCCACAGAGTCCCAGGTGTTCTTCTCCCAACAGGCTTCTCAGACCCTGCTTTATCCTCTTCCCTTGTCTCCACCCCTTTGGGTTGGCCCTGCCCCTACATAAAGCCAGGGATGCTGAGGCCTAGGTCTCTCTCTCTGCCTGTCTCACCATTTCCCCTCCCCACTCCTTCTTCCTGCACTGCTGGACCTGAGCTCTCTGCAGGGTCCAGATGTCGCTGCCCGTTCCTGATCAGCTGTTCTTGCCGATGCTCCTGCAGGTCAGGATGCAATTTGGGCTGCTTTCCTTGTGACCCCCGCTGCTCGTGCTGGGTGCTCCTGGTGCATTCTCCACCTTGCCATCCAAAGCCGCTTCCCAGTTGCCTCCCCAGGTAAGAGGGAGGCTGCCCCCCTCCCAAGTCATCTTGCTGCCTTGTGATGGGGGGATCCTCCGGTTCTCATTGTGTGCTGGGCATCTTGGGGGGCAGTAAGCTGCCCTCTGGGTTTTGCCATCAGGTGGGCTTACCCCCTCTAGGGTCAGACCAGGAGGGACCCAGACACAGGAGTACCTCTAAAATTGACAATGGAGTTTTGTTACCCTGATTGCCCTCTTTTCATAGAGGTTTCATTGCTTTCTAGGCTCTGTTCTTCTTTGGGAACTGGAAAAATGGTAGTCCTTGATCACTGGAGGAGTTCTCACTTTGGTCTATGTCATTTGTCCACTGTGGCTGTCCTATGAGGCTTGAACCCAAGGCCAGGGTTTACTCATCCTCTGGCCAAAGGGTGTGTGATTTTGACATCACCCATACAGAGTGAAGTTAGATTGCTGCCAGTGAGTATGAGTGTTTTGGATGAAATTCTGGCCCCACTGAATTGTTTCCAGTTGGTTCCATAGAAATATGATTTCATTCATGGTGTTCGCTCCATGAAACTCTCTCTGAGCCATCCATGGAAAGCTCTACAACCAGGGAGGGGAAGGTACTGAATAAAGAGGCTAGTGTGAAGTTATTCATGTATTCACGTAGACCACTGTTGTTGTTTTTTAAATAACCCACAATGTTTCAAGTCTCTAAAGTCTTGTATGATTCATCTTCTGTAGCAGCTTTTCATCACCCAGCAAGTTTTCTATTATTTTGTTAGACTTGTGAGAGAAAGGTTTGGCTTTTAAATCAGTATTTCAGCTAACTAACGAAATGAGGAAAGCCAGCATCCATGTACGTCATGGCAGTTTCCTTGGCTTTAAGAAGGTTCTTCCAGAGTAAATGGGCTCAGGGCTGCAGTCAAGCTGACCTGTCACACTCCCTTTACGTCTCAGTTACAATCTAGGTCAAAAAGATTCATGTAACACTGAAAGTGTGAATGTCTCATTCACATACAGATTTTTGAGTCATGTTCCTGCTGTGTTTTCAGCAAATCTGTTTTACATTTGCTGATGTTCAATTGAATAATGTAACAACCATGCTGTATTCATGACTTGGAGATCATCCTGGATATGCCACAATCATTACACATACTCGGTCAACCACAGAGATTTCCCCGATTTTTAAAACACCTACAATCATTTCCCACATCTCTGCAGGTCTATCGATTTTCTCCTGGCCTGCTTTGCTGACATGAACAGGAGGGGTGATATCTTTCAGCTGAGTGGAAAGGAGGTCTGTGTTTGGAAGATCAGCAACCATTCACCTTTGAGATGGCCACCAAATGCCCTTTCTCCCAAAACAATGTATCAGGGCATCAAACTGCCTTCCCATTTTTATGGAAGTATATGGGACTTTTTTTTCTTTCTATCTGAACCTATTACAAACCAGAGAATCAGGGAGATTCTCCCATTATTAGCTGTCAGTTAACGTCATCAGCATTAATTTATGTTCAGTGAACAATATGCAGTATCATCATCTTACATGTGAATCAGTGTGTGATCCACTTGCCAAGGTACTAGGTCTGAATGTGGGCGCCATGCCAGCCATTACAATATTTAGCTCCTGAACTGATATTCTGACGGTTTTCCAAAAAGCAATCATGTGAGGTAGGTGAGACTGAGGGCTAGATGTGCATTCTGCTTTGCATGGATATCTTGACATGTTCCTCTCCTCACAGGAGACCTAGAAGCTCCAACTCTGGTTTCTCTAGTATCCTTTCAGGTGCATGTCCAAAACTACTTTTATTAATCTTCATAATTCACCAGAGACATAAACCTCATTTTCTCACATCCAAACTCAGCATTCTAGATGCTTTACTACATTGTTTCCTGTTGATTCTCTGTTTTAGAATCAAAATAGGAAACCACTTGATATACACATCTTTGTAACACATGAACATCTAAAAAAATTTCTATCCATGGCTGACAGAATACATGTATTCAACCCTACTATGGCAAGGAGACAGCAGAGGAGGCCCAACCTACTGACCCAAAGGTAGCAGCAGCTCCAAGAGAGGACAAGCCACTGCCCAGGATGGCAGTGGCAGCATGATGGCCCCAGCAGAACTAGAGATGCCCCACCTGCAAGAGCCCCTTCATCTCACAAACCAGCTGCTGCAGAGCACAGTGGCGGGGTCAGGAGTTTGCCTTGTGCCAATGAGACTTCAGCTGAGGGTAGTAAGCAGCTCTGGCAAGCTTTGTGAAAAGGATCTCTTTGGCATAGGGCAAGGAAGGGGTTAAGAGAGGAAAGGGGTTCAAAGAACGGAGGGGTGGACCTGGGCCTGGCTTACATCCGTATTGCTCCTGGGATAAAAAGGGAGATGTCAAGGGAGAAAGGAAAAGAGAGAGGGAGAAGAAGCTAAGCTGGCTCTAAGAGGTTGAGAAGGAACAGGTAATGGAGGAATAGGAACCAAGAGGAGGTGGAGGTGTGGCCCTGGGCAGAATAAAAGGACTGGACCTGGTCAGACCTAGGAGAGCTGACGCACGACAGAAATATGGATCAGCCCCGTAATGGTTTAAAAGGGCAGATCGAGCAGGTGAACAGAACCATGCATGTATGGAAATCTGTTTGGGCCTGTTTCTGTCAATAAAATGAGCCTTAATAAACACTATTGAACATAGGCGAGTCTCTGCATAAAGCACTTCTGACATCCTGCTGCCTCCTAGTGGGGCCACACCCATACAGAGGATTTTTCTTCTTCTCCATTACCTTCCCATGTCATGAAGATGGGACTAAGAAATAGTGGCACTGAAGAAGTCTTCAGAAACTTACATTTCCCTACCCAGCCAAGAACTTTATTCAGTCAGGTGCAGTCTTGGATAAACCTCTATCTTTCAGCCCAACCTACCTAAATATTTAGATTGTTTTGAAGCTTAAGAGAGATGGAGAACAGCTGTATCATGCACAGAGACAACTGACTGGGCAGGAAAGAAATCTAGCTCCTTTTTAAAGAGTATGATAAGTCAACAGCTTTCTGAATAGTGCCTGAATATCACTGCAACAACACAAGGGACACTGGTTCTGTCCCACTGATGTCAATGTGCAACACAGTGGCCCCGTTTAGCTTTAAGTACTATAATTTAGTGCCAGCCCTTCAAACAGAAGTGTCAAACTAATTGGCCTCAAGTGATCAAGTGTACTCAGATTGTTCTGCTTCCAGCCTTATTGGGCTGGGACTTTCCAGAACTCTAAGCTGTTTGATCAAGACCACATGAGGCCATTGAAGTGTCAAAGGATCTCATTGGCAGTATCCCAGTAGCAAATGTTTTCTCCTGCATGGATCATTTAATTGAATGCTGATATCAGTGGCGGATACATTGCAAAATACATTTTTCACTTTTATGTCCTTCTCTTTTTTAAGGAAAGTTGTAAACTTATATGCCTAAGAGACTTTGGCTAAAATGTTTTCTATGAAAGTGGATAGCATTTACTGTTCCGTGATTTGGAGCTAGGATAAAATGTTCATATTGTGGACAGACTCTCACATCATGACTTTTTATGAATATTCCTATGGTTTACAGGTTACAGCCAGACTCTAATTTGAAATGTACTCTTGGAAGATGAAATGAAAAAGACTTTTGGCCTACATAAGCCACTGAATTCTACGCACTATGGCTCCACATAGGAGGGAGGTACCTGCCCAATACAGAAGAAAACTAGATTATCTGTAAATTCTGACACTGAAAAATGTTATACTAAGATGTACCAGCTGGATCCAGCATTTTGCAAAGATTGATTAGAGCCTCCAAAATCCTTCTTGACTAGGTCCTGTTTCCACAATATTGGCACCAGTTTGGGAGGGCCTCCTACTAGGAAACACACAGGTCCAAATTTCCAAAGCCTGTGTCTTTAGATGAGCAGCATTGCCAATTGACATCAGTAAAATTTGTGCCTGTCTATAAATATTTAGGAATGGGCTCATGTGTTGCTTCTGCAGCAGCTTTTTTGCAATTCAGTGATGGATTTCAAAAGAGCAGTTGCCAGAACCAAATTTTATTTTACTATTTAAATGTACTAAAGTAACCAAATCGAGAATGCCATCTCTATTTGGTTATATATTATATCGAAAGGATGGGGAGGAAGGGTTGGAGGTGGGGTGGCTCTGTATGTCAGAGAGGGTATACAGTTCAGTAAGACTCAGAGGGTAAGAGAATTGAATTCGCTTCTGGAAATGCTATGGGTTGAAATAGTGGGCCCAAAAGGAAACTTAACAGCGGGAGTTCGTTATCGCCCACCAGATCAAAAGATAGAGGAGGATTATAAAATGATGAATGAATTAAAGATAGCAGCTAGACAAAAAAACCTGTGTCATAATAGGTGATTTTAACTTTTGTTGTTCAGTCGCACAGTCGAGTCCGACTCTTTGCGACCCCATGAACCAGATCACCCCATGGACCAGATTTTAACTACCCACACATTGATTGGGTCAATATGTGTTCTAGTCAGGAAAAAGAGATTGAGTTTCTAGACACTCTCAATGACTGTGCTATGGAGCAGATGGTCACAGATGTAAAAGTGATTGCACCACTTGGAAACAGTGATCATAATGTTGTTGAGTTCATCATTTGTACAAATAGAGAATTGGCCAAAAAGACTCACACAACCATTTTTAACTTTAAAAGGGGTAATTTCTCTGATATGAGGGGACACGTGGGGAGGAAACTGAAAGGAAAAGTAGAAAGGGTCAAAACAATTGGGGAAGCTTGGGATCTATTTAAAACTACGATCCTAGAAGCTCAAAAAATATATATTCCGCAGGTTAGGAAAGGCACAAACAGGTATAGGAAAAAGCCTGCATGGTTAACAAACAGAGTAATGGAGGCTGTAAAAAGTAAAAAGAATTCCTTTAAGCAGTGGAAAGCTAGTCACAGTGAGGCTGATAAAACGGAACACAGGCTATGGCAAATAAAATGCAAGTCTGAGGTCAGGCAGGCAAAAAGGGAATATGAGGAGCATATAGCAAAAAACGTAAAAACCAACAATAAAACTTTCTTCAAATACATTAGAAACAGGAAACCAGCCAGGGAGGCAGTGGGGCCCTTGGACGACCAAGGGGTAAAAGGAGTATTGAAGGATGATAGGGAAATGGCTGAGAAGCTAAATGCATTTTTTGCCTCCGTCTTCACTGTGGAAGATGAGAGGTGCTTGCCCACTCCAGAGCCGCTGAGTTCGGGAGGGGTGTTGAAAGACCTGAGTCAGATTGAGGTGACGAGAGAGGAGGTCCTAAAACTGATAGACAACTTAAAAACTGATAAATCACCAGGCCCAGATGGCATACATCCGAGAGTTCTGAAAGAACTCAAATGTGAACTTGTAGATCTCCTGACAAAGATATGTAATCTTTCCTTAAAATCTGCCTCCATTCCTGAGGATTGGAAGGTAGCTAATGTCACTCCCATCTTTAAAAAGGGTTCCAGAGGAGATCCGGGAAATTACAGGCCAGTCAGTCTGACGTCGATACCGGGTAAATTGGTGGAAACCATTATTAAGGAAAGAATTAGTAGGCACATAGATGAACAAAACCTATTGAGGCAGACTCAACATGGGTTCTGTAAGGGAAGATCTTGTCTCACTAACCTGTTAATGTTCTCTGAGGGGGTGAACAAACATGTGGACAAGGGGGATCCAATAGATATTGTTTACCTTGACTTCCAGAAAGCTTTTGATAAAGTTCCTCATCAAAGGCTCCTAAGTAAGCTCAAAAATCATGGGATAGAAGGACAAGTCCTTTTATGGATCAAAAACTGGCTAGTTCATAGAAAACAGAGAGTGAGTGTAGGTGGGCAATTTTCTCAGTGGAGGGTGGTAAGCAGTGGGGTACCGCAGGGATCAGTACTTGGTCCACTGCTTTTTAACTTGTTCATTAATGATTTGGAGTTGGGAGTAAGCAGTGAAGTGGCTAAATTTGCGGATGATACGAAGTTGTTCAGGGTGGTGAAAACCAGTGAGGATTGTGAGGCACTCCAAAGGGATCTGTCAAAGATGGGCGAGTGGGCGTCAACATGGCAAATGGGGTTCAATGTGGCCAAGTGCAAGGTGATGCACATTGGAGCCAAAAATCCTAAATATAAATACATGTTGAAGAGGTCCGAACTGGCAGAGACTGACCAAGAGAGAGATCTTGGAGTCGTAGTAGATCTCACTGAAAATGTCAAGACAATGTGTGACTGCAGTAAAAAAGGCCAATGCTATGCTGGGGACTATTAGGAAGGGAATTGAAAACAGATCAGCCAATATCATAATGCCCCAATGGTGCGACCTCTTTAGGAATACTGTGTACAGTTCTGGTCACCACACCTTAAAAAAGATATTATAGCTTTGGAAAAAGTGCAGAAAAGGGCAACTAGAATGATAAAAGGGTTGGAACACTTTCCCTATGAAGAAAGTTAAAGCACTTGGGGCTCTTTAGCTTGGAGAAACAACAGCTGAGGGGGGACATGATCAAGGTTTATAAGATTATGCATGGGATAGAGCAAGTAGAGAAAGAAGTACTTTTCTCCCTTTTTCACAATACAAGAACTTGTGAGCACTCAATGAAATTGCTGAGCGGTCGGGTTAGAACGGATAAAAGGAAGTACTTCTTCACCCAAAGAGTGATTAACACATGGAATTCACTGCCACAGGAGTTGGTGGCGGCTACAAGCATGGACGGCTTCAAGAGGGAATTAGATAAGCATATGGAGCAGAGGTCCATCAGTGGCTATTAGCCACAAGGTATAGATAGGGACTCAGGGACAAGTGATGCTCTGTCTTCTTGGTGCTAGGGGGGCAACAGTGGAGGGCTTCTAGTGTCCTGGCCCCACTGCTGGACCTCCTGATGGCACCTGGTATTTTTGGCCACTGTGTGACAGAGTGTTGGACTGGATGGGCCATTGGCCTGATCCAACATTGGCTTCTCTTATGTTCTTATGTTCTTAAGACAGACTAAAATATTATCTGCAACTTCTGAATATTTGGGCAGAAATAATAATTGTTAATGTTCTGAAACCCATAAGAGTGCTGATTCTGGTAATGAGGAACTAAATGAAAACAATATATAAAAACTACAAGCCCTAGGAAATGTACAATTAGAAATAAGCCACTTTCATTAATATTTTCACCCCCTGAAAAAAGGACTCCACTTTTGGCAATTTTAAGGGGTGGAGTTATCAATGCATGCAAAAGGATTTTCAATGCAACTCCCTCCCTAATACACATTCAGAGTGAAGGCAATGTTTCCTACTCGTACAGTGCTTTATCTTCATGATATCATCCAATAGCCAAATTTGATTGGTTTTGCATTATTGCCATGAAGCCAATTCAGAGTGAGGGCAACAGGCTTTTCTTTTACTCTCAACTGGCTTTGATGAATCATCATTTAGGCAAATCTAAGTTTCTGTGCAGTAGGGTGACATGATCCCTGACTGGCTGAGACATAACACTGTTGTTGTTTTTTTAATTTTATTTTTAATCATTTTAAGTAATCATGTACAACAATAAACATCTAAAGCATTAAACAAGCAACAACAAGAGAAAAGGATCAAAACCTATTATTTAACAGTAAAAACTATTCTAACTTTTTAGGACATTTATTAACCAATAAGAAAGCAAGAAGTGCTGATAACTGTGCTACCTCTTTCAATAAGGAGAATGTATGGACTAGAATAGAGCTAGGTGTAGAAAAATTCTGTATATATCTTGGTGTGTACTATAAAGAGCTAGAAGAAGAGCCAAGAAGAGTAAACAGTGTTAGTGGGAAGAAGTTCTGCGTCTGTCATGTACTGCAGCCATGGAAACCACGTGTGTACAAATTTAGAATAAGTCAAAGTGGTGCCGGGACGTTGTCTTTGAAGTGAGTCAGAGATCTTGCACATAATAAACTAATCCCATACTTTGTTTCTCCATATGGTCAGCGTCGGAGGAGAAGCAGACTTCCAGGTGGTGGCTATGGCCAAATGGGCCGCTGCCAGCAAAATCAAGGTAAGTTCATTATAACTGTATTGTGAGTCAGGTGTTTCTTGTATTTGAAGTAAGATAACTTCTGGTTTAAGAGGAATTATTTGAGAGGTGAACTTGTTTATTTCCGCTATGACATTCTGAACAAAAAAATAAGGTGTCAAAGCAACAGGCACACAGGGATGACAACAGAAACATAGCAAAAAATGAACAAGGAAGTAGGGATTCAGGTAATGTTTTATCCCAAAAACCTATCTGATTCAACAAATGTTAACCAATGAAAATTTCTCATGGCACTACTTACTATTTTTGCTAGCAATACCATGGAGTGTTTTTATCTATTTATTTTCAAAACATTCCACTTCTACGGGTCCATTGGTTAAAAGGATACAGTGAAGTCCTTGTCTCACCATCTAAAAGATGTATTAGTCCAGAAGCTTTGGCTGCTCTTCAAAGAAATCTCTCCTTTTTTGTAAGAAAGGGCATGACTTTCAAGGATTGCTTTCCCCCAGAAGGGGCATGACCAGTATCCAATTCATGTCCTGACACCACCTTGCTGGGGGTTCACCATCATACATGGCTCTGTTCTCTTTATTTGCTTTACAGCTGGACGGTGCCTTGCAAAAGCAGGGGTGAAAGTTCAGAACCAGCCCCCAGAGCTTGGCCAAGAGTAGCAAACCTACCAGACATGTCTTGGAAGTTGTTTGCCATCTAATTTTCTTTCACCATGTCATACTGTTGCCTGTTGTCAGAATGGAGCCACTGACTGGTCACAGGCAGTCCTACTGCATCCTCAGAACCCCTGGACCCCCCCCCCCCCAAGTTGGTTTGTCCCTTCATTTCAGGGGTGCCAGTACCACTTCGATAAGCAGTTGCATATGTTAGTAGGCTGATCTATCTTTGGCTGTTGAAATTGGGTTTGGATATGAGGCAAATTCCACAAAAAGAAGAAATATATAGATGATGCTTTCAGTGTAAAAAATTTTTTGCATGTGAAGACATCAAGGCTCATTAGTTACAAGACTATGTAACATAGCATTCACACTTGCTTATCTGGCTCACCCAGTATTTCTAGATTTTATAATAAAATAACACACACACTAATTCTATGTTAGGAGGATATATTTATTATGAGGTTATCTTTACAAAATGGTTTAGTAGCAGCACTGAGCTCAGACACATTAGTTCATTACTGACCCACCTATTTGTATTGTATGGACTGATACATACTGGGAATATTCTTCAATAGATAAGAATGTTGGAAGGAGGAATCTGTTGGCCCTCATAATTCATGGTGAGTTCATGGTGTTTCTAGGGCCTCCTGCTGAGGAAAAAACAGGTACAACAAAATTTAGAGGCTAAACTCCACTTCCAAAACACATTGATTTTTTGCTAATCAATATAAAATATCCACACTATAAAAATTGAGAAGTCTAACACCCATTTCACTTCATGGAAACAAGATAAAGATAACAGTGGGACAACTAATTAAATACCAACAAATGAACAAGTGTCTAAATATGAAAATGAGAGCCAGGTCTTGAGACCCAGGTCAAATGGTGTCCCCAATTTTCTGTGGTTCTGAGAGGCAAACACACAGAATGCGATCCTTTGAGGCCTCTGAAAAATATCTTCACCCATGCAGTTTCTATGAGATTGAAATAATTTGGTAGCTAATTTTAAATAAAGGACCCTGTCAAGGAACCCAAATCTGAGTGTGCACAAGAAATCACACTCTGGTAAAAACGTATGAAGTTTATAAAGAATAAATTTGTTTCTAGGCAACAAACTCCTTAAGCCATGCAACAGAGAAAAACAAGGAATATAACTTTCTATTTAACACTAATACCTTGTATTAGATGGCACAATCTTAAAGTCTCAAAATCAGAGACAGAGGTTAAAGCATTCTCTGCATAGCCAAGCATATCGTAGTCCAGGCCTCAGTCTCCCAAGAAGAGCTAATTATCACATTCTTGACTCCGGCCTTGAAGATGGTAAGAGCCATGTAGGCAAGAAGGCCCAATTACTGACACCTGTAAGCTGGAATAGGCCCATTAACATTCACTTATTATTACCAATAACATCTTGTAATGTCCCTTATCTGCTTTTAGTCAATGTCATGAGTGAGGGCTAAAATGAAGCCTCATCCAGGACTTTTCCAAATATTATGGTGCAGGGGTCATTTCGTAGAAAAAGAGCTAGGGGAACTCATTAGCATAACTCATTAGCATATGACACACACCCTGGCATCACCGGAAGTGTGTCATAAGGCCACACCCACCACTCAGTTAGTCTTAGTCTTAAAGGTTAGTCTTAAAGGTGCTATTTGAACTCTTGGACTATTTTGCAGCAACAGACTAACACAGCTACCTCGGGGAAGCTCCTGGATGGGGCTGGGAGTCCTTGCGGAGGCCACGTGGAGTGGCCTCGGCCAGGCAGAGGGGGAGGATGCCAACTTACCCTCCTGCTTCTTTCTCCTTCTGCAACAGAATGAGGCTGGAAGCAGGGGGCGGCTGGAAGAAGGGGGTGGGGCTTCATCATGTGCCCCGCCCCCTGCATCTCACCCGGGGGAACTGTGATCCCCCGCGATCCCCCCCGAATCGACCTCTGTTAAAATGGAAGCTTTAGCAGAAGAGTCCATTAATACAGTCCTTGTGGAACAATGGCAAGTGGTCCTGGGAGAAGTGACTCCCGTGAAAGCAGCCCTCTCTTCTCTTTGGTATGATCAAGGAGATGTACAGTGTGATCTTTAACAGAAGTACACTGCTCTGTTGTTGTTGTTTTTAAAGAAAAGAGATTCTTGGACTGCTTGTACTTCTGAGGCAGAGTAGAAGATATCTCCACTAAAAGACTTCAGAAGCCTTACCCTCTGAGAATAAAAGAGTGCTACAAAGCTAAAATAAATGATCTTGAAGGACTTTCACAGAGATGTAATTTAAGAATTACAGGTATGCCTGAGGTTGGTGTTTTGGTTCTGTTCTTTAAAAAGATCTTTTCAAATTACCTTCAAAATGCCACTTTCAATGAGGCTCATACAGCTATGAGTGGACTGGACCTCCAAAACTAGGATCTCAGTCAAGGGCACTAAATGTCATATTATGTTATGTATGTTACTAAGGAAGTTTACATGGGTTTTTAAAGGTGTGAGCGATGGGAAAACTGTTCCAGGGTTTCATGCAGTGTTGTACTTATATTTTTCTTCATCTGGCCAAGGATGTTGAGGGTAAAAAGATAAACATTTTCTAAAACCAATGCTTGGGAGAAAATAAACGAACCATTAGAGCCTCCCTCTCCCCCCCCCCTGAACAAACTGAAACCTTTCCATTTCAACTGTGACTCTTTAAAACTCTTTGACTGTTTAATACAGGCTCCAGCAGCTTCCACAGCAAGGATTCTCTGCTTTGCTTTTATCATTCTCCACTTTACAGAGGCATTCACACTGGCAATGGAGTTTCCATATGGGGAGTTTTCCACAAGCTTTCTTCTGTCCCTCCTCCCTAATTGTTCCCTTCCACGTGTGCTTCATAGTGACTCTGCATTGGCTCTTTGTGGTAATCATCACAGCTGTATGTCAACTCCCTACCTCTTTTTGCTTTTTTGCTTCAAACATGCTATAGCACAATATTGACATACAAATAGCCTTCTGCCTGAACCACTACTCTGCACCATTTGTTTCCTCGTATGCAGAGAAATCATTGCACAGTGGAATCTGGAGATATCAGCTGAACCCTGGATTCCTGCTTTCTTGCAGCTGCCCTCCCCGTTCCTTTCCAATCTCCCCACTCCAACATGGACAATTTACCCCTTTCTGAAGTTCCATGTGTCCTGCAATCATGTGATTGAGCCCAAGAAAATTGCTAATAGCCCTCCACAGCTGTTTCCACTTGCAAAAACAGCACGAAGGAAACCCTGAAACTCCTCCTTCCCTTTTGCAGTGCTGAGATCTACAGCAGGTGATGGATTGTTTTGTAAAGGTGAGTCCCCTTATGCATGTTGTTAATCATGTTGAGAGACACCACCCAACTTGTGTCAGTGTCAGCTAATGCCGCCATGCGTTGGAATGTTCAGTCAAAGGGATGTGCTCACTCGCCTCCCCCACTCCTTCTCCTTTGCTTCCGCTTATCTTGCAGGTGTCCTTGAGGATAGAGGCACTTCTTCCTGAGCTTCCCGCTGAGAACATAAAGCCCGTGCTTAATACTGTTTGCTTATTGGATTTGTAGCTTCAGGGGGTCTCCTTTGAAGGGGGTATATCCCAAAAGCCCCGCGCTTCTCCCGCCATTCCTGACACAAGTGTTCATGGTATTTCAAGTACTTTCTCTCTCAATAAATGGAATTTCCTGAAGACCTGGTGTTGAGTGTGATTGACTGGGAACCCTGACAGAGTGTCAGGAATTCTACCATACCTTCCACCCACATCTCTCTACGTTGAGATGAGTGGAGAAGAGGCACCCATGCTACCGGTCACCACTCTACAGGTGCCGGTGCCACTCACCATGATCCCGGTGTTGGGTGTGGAAGGGGGCACCATTCCCCGATACCCCAAGGAGTCCAGCATGCACTGCTGGTGGGGTCTATTCCAGGAGACGTGGATGTTAAACTCCAGCACCTGGTAGTTCGAGCCACTACTACAGACCCAAGAAATGTCCGCACTGTGGGAGCAGAGAGGATGAGAGTGGCTGAGATGAATGGTTGTCCCAGCTCGAACAGATGCAGATCTGGGCATCACGCACCTTCGAAGATGTGGTGATGGATATACCGAGACTGGCAGACCGGGTGATCCAGGCAGAGTTGCAATTGCAGCACCCTGCACTGGCCCCACCAGCTCAGCCATCTCCCCCCTCCACCACCGCCTCTGGGGCCTCCAAGAGATCAGACGCCGCCACCTCCTCCCCTGGCGCCGGCACCAGAGCATCACCCGATGGAGCTTTTGGATGCCACATTCAATGGCACCCCAGAAAAGCTGGCATTCTTTGTGGTGCAGGGGGAGAAGTTCGTTCAGTACTGGGGCCACTTGTTCCCGACAGAGGAGCAAAGAGTGGATTACATTGCCTCCAATTTACGGGATGGCACAGCTGACTGGTACATCAGCCTACACAACATGCAGGGGCCTGGGCTACGGGAAGTGGACGAGTTCATGTGGGCCCTGCAGGCTCAGTATGAAGATCCACTGGAGAGTGAAAAGGCACACAACTATCTGTGCATGTTGAAGCAAGGCCAGAGAATGGTGTGTGAGTACACGGAAGACTTCAAATGTCACACGGCCAAGGTGCAGTGGTGGCCAGATGGGGTGATGGCAGAGCAGTACCACCTGGGGTTGCACCCCAAAATTTGCGAGACCGTCCTATGGAGTGTGCACCCCATGTCCCTAAATGCTTGGATGTGTGAGGCGGCACATGCTGAGAGCAGGCTGCAAATGATTCATATTGACAATGCAGCCACCCAGCCAAAAGGTGGAGCTTCAGTGACCAAACCGAAAGGCCTCAAGCCCAAGTAAGGGGTCCAGGAGGCATGCATGAAGCAGAGGCTGTGCCTGCGATGCAGTGAGGCGGGCCACTTCACGGCTGCATGTCCGGGATCTGCAGCACTGCCTCCAGCCAAAAGGGAGCCAAAGAAGCCCCAGGATCCCCCACTGTGAAAGAGTGGGGCCAAGCCGAAGTTCCAACATGCTTTGCAAGTTAACATCCCAGAGGGAAGCATCAAACCAAGCAGCGAGAGTGAGGAGGAGCCGGCAGGAAGAGGCCAGGACCTGCTGTAAGAAGCACGGAGCAGCAGGTCCCAAAACAGGCAGCACCAAAGATGGTGAGCAACTACCCCCCCTTCTTTTTGACTGTGAATGTGATGTATCCTTTGATGGGAACCCATGTGAGGGTGCGGGCTCTGATAGATACGGGTTGCGCCCAAGACTTAATCAACCCCTCACTCGTCATGGGCTTAGATGCCCATGTGACTCTGCTCCCGGACCCTATCTTTTTCACCCAAATGGATGTCTCGACCATGAAGGAGCCGTGCAAATACAACACTGTCCCGTTGCAGATGGGAGTGGGGGATCATTGGGAGCATCGTGCTTTTGCTATCAACCCCCCCCTTCCCAATTCCCTTTGGTGCTGGGAAGCCCATGGCTGCATGACCACAACCTGTATATTTTGTGGGATGAGGGGAAAGTGCAGTTCATTGCTCCCAAGTGCCAATCCCACAGCTGGGAGGCCTCATGGGGCCAAAAAAAAGCCCGACGAACCGGTGAGCCCAGGAAAAACTCTCCGTCATCCCCACAGAGTCAGTTTTAATAAGCAGTCACTCACAGATTGCTCTGTTTCTGAAGAGCACAGAAAATTCAAGGATGCATATCAGAAAGAGAGAGTACAAGGAGAACAGGAGTCCTGATGACATTATTCTCTATGTATGCAACCTAGCAGGAGGTCTTTCCAAAAAGGGGAGGCATGACACCTCTAGAGATGTTCACAACCTAGCTGGGGGTCCCAAACCATCGGCTGAAGACCACTGGAGTAGAAAATGCTCAGTCTGATAGATCGAGGGTCTGATTTGGTGCAAGACAGCCTCATGTTGCTAGGGTGACTTCAGAAACCATTGGATGTGGCAATTTTAATTCATAAAAGACAACCCTTGTTATTCTCATATAAATCCAATAGACAGACAAGTTATTCCTAAGGGGAATTTGGGAGAGCAGGAGATTTTTCTTGCAAATGTTTATGTCCTAAATAGTAAGAATCCCACTTTTTCCAAAAAGGGTGTTTTTAATTATCAACAATATTATCATGAATATCTAATGTGTTGCCCTGAATTCAATCAAGTCTCAAAAATTCCGTGTCAGGGCTGAGCCCATCTGAAAGATGTTTGTGTCAAATTTCAACTGATTTCAAGGTGCAACTATAAACTTTCACATTGAAATGCTTCACTAATAGATCCAGGTTCAAATCTACCCCTTTCTCCCATGGAAGCTTACTGGGTGACCTTGATCCAGTCATTCTCTCCTAGCCTAATTTACATCACAGGGATGTTGCTCTAGGGGTAAAATGGAGGAGCGGAAACAATGTTGCTTTGGGTCCCCATTGGAGAGGAAAGTGTGGTATAAATATAAATATATAAATACACCAATAAATCTAGTAAATTCATGGATGATGTAAGATCAGAGCCAAGAACTTCCTGATTCTGATTCAAACTCTTCCCCACTGCAACACTGAACATCGAAAAGTGTTTGTACTCTGGCACAAGCTATTGAGTCCCAAACACAAATACCCCTATATGGGCAGCAAGTCATAAGAGGTATTGCACAGGCATGTAAAGGAAAACAAATCAGCCCTTACCCTAAAAGATTGTAATCTAATATTCCACTCGGTGGAATGTTCGCATTTGCCTCTGGAACACTTAACAAGCTGGACTGCCAACCTATATAATCAACATGAGTCAGGAAAGGACAAAGAATCCACCTCCCAGTCTGATTTTAATTATTTTATCAAAACATTATAGCTGGCGGGTGCCTTTACAAACTGTACAGACCCTACAGGTGCCAAAAGTAGCAATCTGGGCTCTTTTAAAGATATACAGGGGGGAGGGGGAAATATCCTATTTTGTTTTCATCCAAAGGAAGTATACCAGCCAGGGGTTAGTGTTTAGACCCAGGGCTGGGCACATAACTTCTTTGGGTCTGACAACCTCTGGCAAGCCTAGCCCCCTAACCCTAAACTCACGGAGACTAAAGCAGCCCTGGAACAATCTACTTGTCACCAGCTTAACCTCTTCTCTTAAAGCATCATCAGATCAGTTTTACTGGCTACGCATTGCACTCAGGGGTCATTTCGTAGAAAAAGAGCTAGGGGAACTCATTAGCATAACTCATTAGCATATGCCACACCCCCTGGCATCAGGGGGCCGGCGGTGGACCTGCAAGGCCGGCAGGAGTGCGAGGAAGCCCCACTTCCGGCCCTCCCTGGCCCCAGGCAGGCAGGGGTGGGGAGAGGCGGGGAGGAAGCAACTTACCCTCCCTCTTCTCCTGCCTCCTCCTGGCTGAATGAGGGCCGGAAGCGGGGCAGCCGGAAGCAGGGGGCGGAGCTTCGTCATGTGCCCCGCCCCCCGCACCTCACCCGGGGGAACTGCGATCCCCTGCGATTCCCCCCGAATTGACCTCTGATTGCCCTGTATCTGAAGAAGTGTGCGTGCCCACGAAAGCTTATACCTTGACTAAAATGTTGTTTGTCTTAAAGTGTACTTAAGCTTTGTTCTGCTGCTTCAGACCAACATGGCTACACGCCTGAATCTGGCTACTCATTTGTTACGAGGAATCTAGACATCATCCATTGCCGTACTCCTTGTTTTGCAGGCTATCAGCATTGAAACAATAATATTTTTATGCACAAGAAAAATACAATTCTTCCACCACCTGATGTGTTCACAGTAAGAGTGACCGCTACAGGGCTCACACTAAAAAATAGCACTAGCTTCTATTCACTAGTGTCTGTGACATCACTACGGGGGAGAAACAATCTCCCATCACCCTCTCTTTTATGGGCTTTTTGCTTTAAAAATAGTTCTTTGAAAAGACTCACAGTATACACCTGCCCTGATCTTTTCAAACTCTGAGAAACAGGAGTATCGATATCCTTCTCCCACACCTCATGCATAACATGGCTACTTCCTCGAGATGGATGGCTGTGGCCACAGGTGAAAATGTTGGGGTGCCATTAAAGGGCAATATTTTTAATATCTTGCCTTTTTAATCACAAAATGGCACTCTTTGGATTTTCTGCTTCAGACATCAAATTATATTAAACGGGTCTCATGTCTTCTCTGCAACATCTTGCCCTTCTTCTTTGGGAATAAAATATCATGGTCTTGAGACTATATATGTGGTAAAAGAGACATGCATCTTGTCTGGAAAATCCCTGAAGGGAAAGCTGGTGCCAGTTTTCATGGTATGAATGATCCTACACTGACTTGATTTGAACAGCAGCCAGCTATTCTCTTCAAAGTGCTATAGTTTAACACTATGCCAATATCATTTTCCCCAATTAAAGAGCCCATTCATAATGCTTTTTCTCTGTCAGATATTATCTGCTAAAGAAGGAAAATATCTTGAAGGTGACTATATTTGTGGTTTAGAAATATTTGTAATGAGGAGCTTTGTGCTGAACAACACAACATACACTGTTTCATACATTCTTTCCCATGTTTGGTGTAATTATACTTTGAAATTCTATTGTTTCTGCAGAACCAGGTAAATAAATAAAAAGAACTGAACCGTGACCAATGGCACGATCTCCAGTACACTGGCACAGATGGGATTTTTGCAGATCACAAATCTGCAAGACACACGTCTGCATAAGTCCAACAAAATGTCATCAAACATCTGGAAGTATCCATATTTATGGTGAGCATGTAATGCTGCATGGTTGGATTATAAAGGGGCACCTTTGAAAGTAGGGGCTTCTTTAACAAAAAACAGTGGTAGGCTTTTGAGACTGCAGACCTGTTGTCTGGGGGGGAAAACCTTAAAACAATTAACTTTCAGATAAAACTAAATTGTCATCTTTCTTTTTGGCTTCATCCAACATTGTAGCTGTAGGATGCCATCTCAAAGTTTGATTTATCTGATCTTGGAAACAAAATCATGACCACTTGCTGCAATCTCACCTTCTTCCCTGGTGATGAATTACCTCAACATTCTTTAAATGCATATCCAACCCACCTGCACTTCACCTAATCCTCTCAGCTGTTGGAAAAATAAACCTGACAGTCAACAATCAGCCAGAGTTTGGCTTCACAGCAGCTACAATTGACTCAATCTTTAAAAGCAACGGAGCAAATGGGGGAGAAGGTGAAGGAAATGGACGCCAATACTAAAAAAGTTAAGAAAAAGGTGCAAAAGCTGGAAATGAAGCAAGCCACGGTAGAGTCACAACTTTTACAGCTGCAAATGGAGAAGGCCAGTTTGGTCCTACGGCTTCAAGGGGTCCCGGAAATCAAAGGAGAGAATCTGAAATAACGGTTGAGTGAAGCAATAGCCCCAATGATATGACAGCAGAATATCTTTACAGCGAGATGGATGTGGTCTACAGGTCCTATTCCTTATACATCAAGAAAAATAATCTGCCTGGGGAAATAGTAGCCAGATTCTCGAAGAGACATGTGAGAGACTCTATTTTGAAAGCAACTACAGGAACTCCCTTGAAAATTGGGGACAACAACATCAGGATTCTAAAAGACATTCCATTTGACATAAGATAGAAGAGAACGAATTATTTATTTTTATTTATTTATTTAACTTTCCACTTGCTATACCGCCCTAACCCCTAAGGGTCTCTGGGCGATTTACATTTGTAATGGTTCTAGTAACCCTTCTTCCCTAACTTGGGCCACACATGATAGGGGTGGGGAAGCCTACCGGCACCCTAGTTGGAGGGCCTCGTTTGTTTCTCCGGCGTGGCTGTTTCTTCCCGGCGATCTCTCCTGGCATTCCTCCCAGCGACTGCCAACTGGCGGGACTGTGCAGGCGCCCGACTTTCACGCCTGCTTCCTGGCCCAGGCTCAGTCCAATCAGGCTCCGCCTCGTCCAGCGCTGCGCGTCATCGGGCGCCCCTCAGTCTCTCGCCTCCGTTGCCGCTTAATTATAAAGAATTAATTCTTTTTCTACAAACAAATGGCATCTGTTACAGATGGTTAATCCCAGAATGTGTCATTTTCAAACTTAACGATAAAAAGAAACGATTGACTCTGTTCTTAAGGCACGTGATTTTCTGCGAACACAGCTTGGGGAACCAGCTGAGGATGAGAAGGAAGAAGAAGAAAGCAAAGCTGACGGCGAGTTAGGCTCGGGGTCTTCGGACGAGGACTCACCCTCTGAAAAGGGGGCGGCTGCCCCCAAAAGTTCATACAAATTGAGGATTAGAAAAGAGAATAATAAATAGTGGCTGAAGGACTCTGATTTGTGCCTGAAAACTCTCAAATAACTTTGGGATGCTTGGGGGGCTTCTTTAAGCAGTTTAAATGAATAGTTAAAAGATAACCTAGCATAACCGACTATGTTCAATGTTTTATTAGCCTTTTAAAGTAACATTGAGTTAAGCTGATGTATTGATCTCCTACTCTTGGGTTTTTAGTTATTAGTGGGTCTTTTTTTCTTTCTCATTAGATGTAGTTCTCCTTCCCATATTTTAGGTTGTAGTTTGTACTTTGTAAAAAATCAATTAAAAATTCCCCTTAGGGGGATCCAAAAAAGAAAAAGAAAAATAAACCTGACAGTGACTATCAAAATATGAACAAAAGGGTTCTGCTCATCCCTTCCTGAACCAAAATGTATAGCAAAGATTTTTGTGAGGATTAAAAAGACATTCACACATAATATGGATTAAATCTCTAATAGTTACTTACTCTGGTTTCTATTTCTTCTGCAAACCTACATAAAGACACCTAAAGTATGGTTAACAATCTGAAACTTACCCAAGTCATAATTGCCAGCAGTCAGTAGCATTAAAATCTCTGACACTTGCTATGTGGGCAACAAGGGTTATGATCCAGCAAAGGCCAAGTGGTAGCTTTGGAGCTGGAAAAATTCAAACATACACCAAACTTAAAGACAACGGATCCTCACAACTGTGAAGTGAACCCAAGGACATCACAGGATGGATCTCTTTCATCCTCCTGTCCCCGCTGGAAAAGTTTTTTCTGAGAATCAGCAGACCCTTATGAACAAAGTGGGATGCAACACAAGGGGCAGTCACTTGAGGGGAAATTGTCAGTACTCATGCCCTTCCCTTTTGCACCAGTCTTCCACAAATGGAGCAAGAGCTCATACAAGATCCTGTCCATACGAGGCCTTTTGGGCTGGAAGCGGGACGAAACGGGGGCGGAGCAAACGGGCGTGATCCCACCGCAACATCTGGGAAGCGTACCGTCTCTGTCCCTGATCTGTCCCTTCCAGCGTTGATCCGCTCCAAAAAAGAACCACCTCCCAAGGTGGTTCTTTTCGAAGGGCCGCAGCAACGCTGGCCGTGGGATCGCCGGCGCATCCTTGCACCGACACATCCCTGGCTCCTGGCCGAATTGCACATGTGTGAGCATGCGCAGTTCGCCAGGCTCCCCTTCCCTCCGTCGCTTTCTCCCCGGCATCTGATCGTGCCGGGGAGCGCCGCACCGCAGCTCGGGGGATCCGTGAGATCCCGCCGCGCCAACTCAACTTTGCTGCGGCTCACATTAGCCGCAGTTCGAGCGTCTTTTTCCCTGCCATGTGGCAGGGACCCAAGTAGAGCAGGGAGTGACTTTTAATCAAGCAAAAAGGGAACAACTGCAACAGAAATCAAAACCAAGAAATGAAGAATTTCAGAGCAGAGAACCAATACCACAAATACAAAATACTTGAATACTATACTTGAAGTATAGTGTTAAAAAAACTAGCTTTGCGAATAAAGAGGTATTTTGTATTTATTTATAGGTGTACACTATTTTTTTTTTACTATTCCTGCTTTTGAAATGTACAGTTTTTGGGGGGTGATGAATCTATAAGGTCAGGAACAAATTTCAGAGGGTATTTTTTACAGTATACTTCAAGTATTTTGTATTTATATATGGTACTGCTTCTCTGCAGTTCTTCATTTCTGGGTAGGGAGTGGCTTTTGCCATTTCCCCCTTCTTGCTGTATCTCTCATACTCAGGGGTCGTTTCGTAGAAAAAGAGCTAGGGGAACTCATTAGCATAACTCATTAGCATATGCCACACACCCTGACATCACCGGAAGTGTGTCATAAGGCCACACACCCTGACATCACTGGAAGTGTGTCATAAGGCCACACACCCCGCCCCCAACGGTCCCAGCCGCCACTGCTGGCCTTGCAGCTCCACTGCCGAGCCCCATGAGGGGCCCGGCGGTGGACCTGCAAAGCCGGCGGGAGTGCAAGGAAGCCCCGCGAAGGCCCTCCCTGGCCCCAGGCAGGCAGGGGTGGGGAGAGGCAGGGAGGAAGCAACTTACCCTCCCTCTTCTCCTGCCTCCTCCTGGCTGAATGAGGGCTGGAAGTGGGGTGGCCGGAAGCAGGGGGCGGGGCTTCGTCATGTGCCCCACCCCCGTACCTCACCCGGGGGAACTGCGATTCCCCACGACCCCCCCCCCGAAATGACCTCTGCCCATACTGCCTCTGTTCCCAAGGGTTCCCTAACCCTCAGGAGTTGAGGGAACAGGGGACTGCAGGGAATGATCAGATCTGTGTATACTTCTATTTAAAGCTCCTGAGCTCCTGCTCAAGGAAATGTAACACCAACCATTAATACATTATAGAGACCAGAATGCCATCTGTGCAGAATAGATCATATGCCGTTCATATAAGAATGCTACCTAGGTATGTAATAATCTATAATCCCAGATAGATTATAAAGCTCCAGGGGACACACTAATGGACATAAAGCTGCTCATCAGTATAAAACAGCAACACTGATATTGGGTTTACGCAGAAGCCCAGGTGAGAGCAAGGGCATTGGTATGGAGTTTTGCATGAAATAAAACAGCATAATGTGGTTTTCAAGATGCTTATCAGTACTCTTGAACAAAACACCTATAAGTGAATGTGTCTCAGATTTCTGCATGGGATCCAGCACAGCATTTCTATGAGTGCAAGGACTTCTGCCTGCAGAGCGTGACTTTCTCAGTCCCCCCCCCCTTTCATGGCAGCCCCAAAATACTGCCAGAAATTCTGTTCATGAAGGTCCCTTGTCCTGAGGAGCAGGATTTGGGGGGCCTTTGGGGCTGCTATGGAAGGGGGGGGAAACAATAAAGTCACGCTGTGCCGGTGGAAATCCTTGCGCACACAGAAATGCTGTACTGGAGCAAACCCACTGTCATTTAAGGAAGAAGGGGTTGTGCTATCTTTTAGTACAACTTTAAGCAACACATTACAACTATTTCCCGTGGAAGACTTTTCCCATAACAAATATACAATGAGTTTTGACTTCTCCACTAGACACTACGTTGGAAGCTTTTTCACTTCTTTTGATTAAATAGGTCAACAGAGTATGAATCTCTCTGAAACTTCCAATGGTAACTTGAAAAGAAAATGCCTGTTTAGACTGCAAAATCTTGGACATCATTTGGCTTACAAGATATGAAGAGAACTCAAAATCTGCAAACTGCCTGTTGTGTTGCCCCTGACAAGATTTAGTGTGGAACTGTAACTGATTAGGTGCTAGTAAATCACAGACTATAGAATAATTTGCAGATACTATCCCATCATGACTGAACCATAGAAACAAACACTGAAATAAAACCAGTGGGAAAAATATAAAGTTGCTGTTTTTAATGAATCAAAGGAAAGCATAATTAAATCATATGAAGCCTGAGACATGACTCTCAGTTCTTAGTAGGGAATAAGTAATTATGCTGCTCCAAAAATGTTGATGGGGAAAACGGACTAAATTTTTACTTTGTAAGATTTTCTGTTTTCTAATTAGAAGATCTAATTTAGCTGTGGTGAGATCACATTTTTTTTAAAAAAACAAAGTTCTAGATGCCATCATTCAAGAAGTATGTTGACATGTTGGGAGGGGTCTTGATAGCCTGGGGTCCCGTTCACACGAGGGGATTTGGGCCGGGAGTGGGATGGTTCGGGGGCGGATCAAATGGCCGCGATCACACCACAACATCTGGGAAGCGTAGTGCTTCCGTCCCCGAACTGGCCCATCCACGTGATAAACCGCATCAAGTTGGAACCACCTACCAAGGTGGTTAATCTCAAAGGTGCGCCGCAAACCAGGAGTCTGATCACCGGCGCATCCTTGCGCCGGTGCGTCCCCGGCTCCTAGCCGAACTGCGCATGCTCTGACATGTCAGATCTGTGTTTTCTCGCTGTCAGATCTGTGTTTTCTCCCCGGCGTCTGATCATGCCGGGGAGAAAAGGTGGCACGGCCAGGGGATCTGTGGGATCCCGCCGCGCCGTTTCAACTTTGGCGCGGCTTTAAAAAGCCACGCTTTTTGGCAGCTTTTCCCCTGCCATGTGGCAGGGGCCTGTGTGTGACAAAGCAAAGGCCAGTTCAACAGATCACAGAAACCATGTATGCTGAAAAGACTCTGACTCCTCCTACATAGGTTTTCCCCTATATGACACCATAATCTTCCAGGATGATTTAGAACGGCTTGTTTACCTGTTCAGGTTTACCCATTCTTGCTAGGGAAATTCCTGAAGATTTGGGAGTGGTGCCTCAGGAGGGTGGAGTTTGGAGAAAGGGATGCGATGCCATGGATTCGAACCTTCCTCCATGGGAACTGATCTCTGCAGTCTGGACCTCAGTTGTGATTCCATGAGAACTCCATGTCGATTTGGAGGTTGGCAACTCCTGGGTAGCACAGCCCTGTCAACTTTCCACAGGCCCTTGAGTCTTGTTTCCCCTGGAGACTTGTGGAAGCATCTTCCTTTCAGATGCATCTCAGGACCTTTTTTATTTGATTTGAGGCTTGGTTACATTTGTTTGGCTGCATTTAGATTCCTCAGACAACAAGGGATGTGTCAGACCACAATACTGCCAAATACTCAAGGTGACCTGAGGTAAGGCTGAGCATAGTTATCTGTGAAGAATCACTTTAGGAAAACTTCAAGCCCTAGCTCCACTACTTGGCAAACATCCCCACTGATCTTGGTATACTTTTTTTAAAAAAATAGTGAAGAAGTTGGATAACCTTGCTCCGGGGGTGGGCGGGGGGGGGAGAATCCATCTTGAAAAGGTCATGACTGGAGGGTGGAAAGGGAGTGGGGTTGATTGTATCTGCCTGTCTTCATTTTCATCGCATTGCATATGATGAGTTCATTTGGGGAGAACTATGTACGCAGGCTGGAGGGAAATGCACTAAAATTAATAAAAATAAAAAACTCCCTCAAGGCAAATTACATGTCACAAGCATTTGAATGCCATTGCAGCCATTGAGGCCACAGAACTCCTCCTCCCTATGCCTGGAAATATGAGCTTTGGAGTTTCTTAATGCTTACCTCCAAATACACAGGCCAGCATTACAGCCCAGGATGTTTTTGACTCAAATTGCATATTGGAGCCAGAGAATTCCCTACCCTCATAGAATCATAGAGTTGGAAGGGGCCATACAGACCATCTAGCCCAAGCCTCTGCCCTGCCCAGTGCAGGACCAGCCTAAAGCATCTCTGACAAATATTCATCCAGCCTCTTCTTAAAAGCTGACAGTGAAGGGGAGCTAAGCACCTCCCTAGGCAGCTGATTCCACCTTTGACCCGCTCTGACCGTGAAAAAGTTTTTCCTAATATCCAGCCGATATATTTCTGCATGTAATTTAAACCCATTGCTTCAAGTCTTATCCTCTGTTGCCAACTGGAACAGCTCCTTGCCCTCCTCCAAATGACAGCCTTTCAAATATTTACAGAGAGCAATCATGTCCCCCTTCAATCTCCTCTTCTCCGAACTAAACATTCCCAGGGCCCTTAGCCATTCCTCATAAGGCTCAGTCTCCAGACCCCTGATCACCCTCGTCGCTGTCTTCTGCACCCTCTCAATTTTGTCCACATCCTTTTTAAAGTGAGGCCTCCAGAACTGCACACAGTACTCCAGGTGCAGCCTGACCGAGGCAGTATACAGAGGGGTTATGACTTCCTGTGATTTTGATGCTCTGGCACTTTTAATACAACCCAAAACTGAATTTGCCTTTTTTGCCACTGCATCACACTGACTGCTCATATTTAGTTTACAGTTCACACCCTTACCCCAATATCTCTTTCACATACACTACTTCCCAGAAACGTATCCCCCACCCAGTATTTGTGCTTGACATTTTTGTGGCCCAGATGCAATACTGTGCATTTATCTTTGTTGAATTGCATCCTGTTTGCAACTGCCCACTTCTCCAGAGTATTCAGGTCTTGTTGAATTTTAACTCTATCTTCTTGGGTGTTTGCTACTCCTCCCAATTTGGTATCATCAGCAAATTTAATGAGTAGCCCTTCTACTGCTTCATCCAGATCATTGATAAAAAATATTGAAAAGTACCAGGCTGAAAACCAAGCCCTGCGGCACCCCACTGGACACCTCCCTCCAATCTGATGCAACGCCCTTGACCACCACTCTTTGGGTGCGGTCCTCTAACCAGTTCCGTATCCACTGAACTGTCCTATAGTCCAGTCCACAGCCTTCCAGTTTGCCCATCAGAATGTCATAGGGAACCTTATCAAAAGCTTTACTGAAATCCAGGTAAGTCACATCAACAGAGTTCCCACGAGCCAGTAAGCTCGTCACACAATCAAAGAAGGAAACCAGGTTCGTCTGGTATTCTCCCCTTACTCTTGCTGCATTTACTGTACTGCTGCTACTGTTGGGTCAGGCTAGCAGTTCTGGTGGTTGACCAATGAGGCAATTAGGCAACTGGTCAACTGACAGGTAGATAGGCAAAGGGAATTTTTCTCCCACAACACTTCCCGTAGTGTCTCAGCTGCTGTTCTGGCAACATCCAAATCACTGTTCCTCATTGCACACTGCAATATGCAGTACCCAGAATGCCTGACATTAAGATGTCTGGGCCAAAAGTCTACATTTCCCAGAGTGCACCAGGGCACCAAGGAAGAAGGGGGCATAAGAAAAAAAGAGAAAGAGTCTCTCTTCCTGTCATCAATCAATTCCAAGCACATATTATGTTTCCTCTTCTACATGGTACTATGTTTGACTCTCAGTCTGATTGATTTAAAGGAGCTGTAGAAATACTTGTTCTTTTGTTGTATCCAAAAATATTTCTTTGACAGATTCCTTTCACACCAGTGGAATTCAAGCCCATAAATTCAGTGGGGCTTGCTTTTGAAGGCTCCACCCCCTTTCTTAAAGGCACAGCACCACAAGAATTTCTCTTGTAAATGCTTTCTTCTAACATTTTAAAACATTTTTAAAGGTGTGTGCTCCTTTAAGCAGAGTGGATGCTGTAGTTGACTAATTTCCACACTGAGCAAGGAGTTGGAGTAGGTGACCTCTAGGATCCCTTTTAACTCTATGTCAAGAAACTGGTCTCCTTTAAGAGTTTTTCTGCCTAGGTGTTAGGTTTCTTGAGTACAGAAGTCATCACTCCCACCTACCAGCTTGTTATCAGAATTGTTGCTTAGGCTGGCAGAAGTGATTAACATGCAGCAGCTGAGAACTGTCATCTAAAGTGGTTGACAGCTTGCAATTTAGAGATCTATCCTGGTAACAGCTTTCTATTGGCTAATGGTTAAGAACACCTATGTAGAATAAACAGCTTGAGAAGTCTCAATGAGAGAAGAGACTGCCTGGAAGTGTTCTAACTTCATCCTTGCTGCTATAGTTCCAGAGACTCTACTCATCAGGAACACTAGTTGAGATGTCAGAGCTACGAGCCTGATAGGAAAAGTTGTGAGTAGAATGGCCAGCTAGGGGGGGGGTTTGTTTTGGTTAGCATTCCTTGCTGAATTGTATACATTCTTTCCCCTGTCTCTGTGTTATTTGTCCTTTGTTTTTGTAAATGAAGTTTTATGTGTTTTTATACAAATTGGAGTGAGTTTACTGACCAAACCCAAATAAGTATTTCCAGTGCCATGCCTACTATTTATCAGAAAATTTATCCCCCCCCCCTCTCAGCCTGCTATTGTCACACTCCGGGGCTAAGATCTGCAGAAGCCTCTATGCTTTGATTTGAAAAGGCTTGACTCCACAGTAGCTGAGTCATAATCCTCAGAATTATGGCTTTTCTTTCTGCACTGAGAACTTCAGCCCCACCAGAAAAAAAATTGCCCCATAAGCCACAAAATCCTGGCTACAGGCCTGGTGGAATTCAATTTAGAAATATTTTTTGTTAAAAAAAAATGTGGTCTGTGTTTCAGCAGAACAGCACAACTGACTCTCCACAATAATCTTAGGTGTAAAATCATTACCTGTGTCTGGTGAGTTTTGTACCTGACTACCAAAGGTATACATACATGAAGAAACCTAGATGGTATTAATGAAAACCAAGTGACTACATGCTTTGTAAAAAATGGAACAATATTTGTAACGTGAACTTTTTTCTTCTTTAACTATAGTCCAAGGAAATAAATTATTAGGGTGTTTCACTTATACAATGGCCACAGTCAGGTTTTTTTTTAATGAAGCTGCCTGAGTCTGGCACTAAGCAATAAACCAACCATGTAGCTTCCACTTTCACCAGTTTTTTGAGAGGTGTGAGAATCATTATAGCCATTAAGAAATGTACAAGCTGCCATGGCTCCTTTCCAGAAAGAATAATCTCCACTACTAGCCATTCTGGATCTTCACAGTCTTTAAGTAAGAAGAAACCGATACACCGTATTACTTAGTTTATAGAGGAAGATGGCAGACAATATTTGTTAACATTACTAATATATTAGTTTGCTTGCTGGTCAATGTGACATTGTAAAACCGATCCTAAGCATTTTTTAATCAATTGAACGTATAAATATGCATCTCAAGTTTCATGATTTGTTATTGGCAGTCACATTCAAAATTCATTGTACGTCTTTAGTACCCTCTCTATTAACTGAGCAATCTGTTAATCCCCACATACATGGTTGGACAAGAAAGAATTCTTGGGAAACAGAGCAAAAGGTTTCTATCAATATGATGACAATGCCCAAGATATGGGGGATTGGGGGGTGGAATCCAGGTACCTCCAAGGCGTTCTTCCACATCATCTAGTATCAAGGTAAACTCCTGTAACAACTCCATAATTCACTCTTGCCTGTTGAAAGGTTCAAAGCTTTAAAAACAGTCTCCTTTCCTCTCATCAACAATTAAAGGCTTCATCTCAAAGTAATATTAAAACTGCAGACTTCAAATTCACTGCAAGCTGCAGTGGATCCAACAAGTGAGACCGAAGACTGCAAGCAAGGTTGAGTGTGGTTGAGTGTGCTGTGATTTCACAATTTTGTAAATGCTGGCTGTTTCTCATCTGGAGCAAAACTGCAACATCGTCCTCTGGATATGACACAATGGCAAGAGTCATTGGATTGGATCCTACCAGGTCATTCCACTAATAGTGGAGTCTTCCTCCGGGCCCTCTTTCTCCAGCAGAAGGGCTATATTCTATCAGATCAAGGTTCCTTGCAGTGGAAGAATGTTCCACCATTAGCAGAGCAGATTCATGGAGTGCGGTCTGTGGCCTCAAATACCAGGCAAAAAAATAATCAGAAATACTGAAATCAGTGAAAAGTTACCGAAAGCATCCCATACTATTTTTTTCATCCTGAGATGCTCAGAAACTATTGTCTCACATGTGTGTTAAGACAGATATTTCCCTGGAAAAAGAAATATATGCAAAGCAAGGATGTCTAAGCTGAACAACTTTGACAGTAAGAAACTGTTTCATACTTTTCTATTTCACATGGGCAATAATTTCCACTGTATTTTTGGACATCAGCTAATAACAAACGAGCCAATTTTTAAGTCAAATGAATATATTTAATTCCTACAGTACCTGGTGCCAGTCAGCCTATTATTTCTCAGTTCCATTGCTGTATCTGTTTTTCATTTAAACAGACAAGGAAACATTTTCCTGGAAGTGGTCTCTTGGAAAAAGAATGGGTAAGTCTTTTGACCTGATGAGAAGGACTAGGCTAACTCTGTACAATGCCATCTCCAGTGTCCAGTTCAGCAAAACCACAGCTGGGCTGTCTGAATGTGTTACTTAGCAATCATACTAGTTCACTTGAAAATGATCAGAGAGAACACTGGAAGTCAATAAAAGGTAATTAAACTGCAATTGAACATGATATTTTTGTATATGAACTTTAATACTTGAAAAATCTTCCCAGTGGATGTCCTTCTTTATGCTTTATTCATAAGGCAGTGGGTTTTCAGAGGACAAAAATATACTTTCATATGTTTTGAACTTCTTGAGAATTTACCAACTGAATGTTTGGATATGTTTTTCCATAAACACACTATTCTAAGAAATATGTTTGTTTTGTTTTTTCAGATCATGCACTCAGGAATAGGAAAATACCCAGAAGGGATTCTGCATCCCACATAACTGGGTCTGGGGCTAATGTCAAAAATCCACAAGATTGGCAACAAAGAGACACCTGATTAAATCTGACTAACATCAGTAGTAATCACACACTCAGGTGATCCTGCTTGGCCAAGATGTCTTTAAGCCAACCCAATGGTTTTATGATGAGTCTCTGCCCTTCATTAACTGGGTGCTGTCTGTTTTTACAAATTTCCATACAACTCCATGTGAGAGCAACAGTTGCAAAGGTCTGTTATGCCACTGGCCCAGCAAACCGTAAAGGGGCCTTTTGCCACTGCTTCTGCCTCATAATGGACTGCGAAGCTGCATCAGTTCTCATGGCAAACCTCAGCCAGTATTCGCTGAATTTTAAAGTCTGGTCAATTAATAACACCAGCAACATATTTCTAAGACCAAGAAACCCCAGTTGCAAATTTGCTTCTTTGGTGGTACGATGTGAATGTGGCTTTTCCTTTGCTTGCCACTTAATAAAAGTCTCCAATTCTTTCCTCAACACCTCTATGATATGAAAAGTATGGAAAGTACTTAAGGGAGATATCATCCTACCTTCCTTCCACTCCACAAGGAGTGCAGTCACCTGCACTGGTTAGCTTATCCTTGCCTTACACTTATGTCAAACTCCAAAATCACTCATTCTCTCACCCAATCCTGACTGACTACATTTGGATACTGTGGGAAGATCTGGATGCGAGGTAAGGTTGTCAGCTCTGGGTTGGGAAATACCCTGGAGAAGGTGGGATCTTGGGGGGGACCTCAGTGGGGTACAGTGCCATAGAGTCCACCCTCCACCTCAGCCATTCTCTTCAGGGGAACTGATCGTGGTCATCTAGAGATCACTTGTAATAGCGCAAGATTTCCAGGTGCCACCTGGAGGCTAGTAACCCTAGAAGGAGGTATTTTTGTTTCTTTGTGTCATTGTTGATTTTTGGGGGGCCAGGCATGAGCGGAGGCCTTCTACCTGTATCATTGTTCCAAGAGAATATATGGCTCACTCCATTTTGAAATGGTCTAAATAATAGAGTAAGTTTTGTGGGAACTTGTCTTGCCTAACGTCCTAGCTAACTACTGGAGGAAAAATGTTTGTGATAGTGTACATTGTTTCTGTTGTGTTTATATACTTTTTGTGATTTTATAAGTTTCCTGGATTTTGACCTGTCATTGCACATGAATTTTTATGTCTTTGATTAATGTGGTTCTGGGATTTTTCACCTTCTGTCTGCCTATGTTAAGTCTAGTTGTCTTTGAAAGCCTTCCTTCATGTTCCCTCACTGTCTGAAGTTGGATAGGAAGGACACGGCCTTCTTAGCTGTAGTGTTCCAATTGATCAATGCAATCCACAGATCTATTCACCCAGCTGACCTGTGGGGTCATCTCAGCCTAGGATGGAAAGTTTACCCTTTCTTATCTTTTTATGGTAGCTGGTCTGAGAAGTCTTTGGGCATGTACTCAGCTTGAAAGGAATATGTAGGAACACTCATTCCAAGTAAAAACCAAGAGAGATTAATTGGGTGGGGGAGAGTTTAAGACTGAGGTGTAAAATGCCCCTCTGCTGCTTTCTGAATATTATAATTTTTTGTATCTGAAGAGTTGTCATTGGTCATGGTTTGCAGAGATTGTCCTCTTTGTTCTATATTTATCTATTTTATACCCCTTCTTTTTCCCCAATGGGGATGTAATGTCTAAAATATACATTATATATGAATATATACATGACCAAAGACCATTGTCAGCAGAAAAATTACAGCGGCGGCGGCAATGGCGGCGGCGGCGGCAGAGTTGGCCCTGGCGACCCGGCGTGCACGAGGCTGGACGGAGGCGGAGTCGCGGTGCGCGGTGGCGTGGCGACACGGCACGGTGGAACCTACGGGACAGAACCAGAGCTGCGGCTGGCACGTTGCCGAGCACCGGGTGAAGCCCACCGGAAGGAGCCGCGGTTTAAGACCTGCTCTGGGCGCCAGGAAGTGAAGCGCCGAAGAGCTGCCAGGGACTGAACAACAAGCCGAGCCAGGAACTGAATAACAACTGAGCCTGCGGCTGGGGTGCTGGTAGGTTATCACCCCCCATACAAATAATGTGGCCCTAGTTAGGGATAAACAGTTGTGTAAACCGCTCAGAGACCCTCCGGGGTCAGGGCAGTATATAAGTCGAAAATTAAATAAATAAAAAAATAAATAAAAATAAATAGGGTAAAAGATGTGTGAATCAGTGGACACTTTATGGTAGAATCATGATGTTTGCTTCCCAGCACATCTTGTCATGTGATACACATCATTATTCATCAACAATGTCCTTTGAAAACAATGTCCTCCTTCCATTTACATGAACACATGAATCTGCCTTATACTAAATCAGACCATTGGTCCACCAAGGTGAATACTGTCCACTCACACTGGCGGCAGTTTTCCAAGGTCTCTAGCAGAGGTCTTTCACATCACATACTACCTGATCCTTTTCACTGGAGATGCTGGGGACATAACCGGAGACCTTCTGCATGCCAAGCAGATGCTCTACCACTTAGCCACAGTCCCTCTCTACATGCCAGAAGAGGGGGCGGTTTTGGTGAGTATTTGTCTCTCTATGAGCACATGAAGCTGCCTTCTACTGAGTCAAACCATTGCTCTATCAAGGTCAGTGTTGTCCAGAGTCTTAGGTACAGGTCTTTCACATCACCTACTGGTCCTTTTTAAAATGGAGATGTCAGATACTGAAAATATGGCTTTCTGCATGCCAAACAGCCACCTATTCAATGAAAGAAATCCCAATTCAGAGCATCTCCAACAGATGGCTATCCATTCTCTGCCTGAAGAGCTCCATCAAGGAAAAGCCCACCAGCCCCCTAGCTAATTGGTTCCATTGGTGAATCACTCCTATTGTTAGAGAATTGCTCTAGTGATATACACCCACATGCTGAACCAACAAAAATGATTCTCTACATGCAAGTTTCAAGCTGTTGCTTACATGGAAGCACTTTCCAGAAAGATGATGTGTGACATTTGAAGGAGCCTTCAAAAATAATCTGGAAAGGAAATAGATATCATGCTGAGGTTTTCATATTTTAATGGTCTGAAATGATTGGGATGTTTGTATAGGTTTGAAGCCTATATTAACTGTTATCAATGGTTTTTGGCCAGAAGAAGGGAATTCTTAATTTAGTATTGCCATGTGTGTGGAATTCAACAGCTAAGTGATAAAATAAATATAATTGAATACAAAGGAAATGGTGGATACAATTTAGTTTTAGAAATACAGCTCAGGAAGGGAAAGATACTTCAGACCCAAGTAACATTTAACTTTAAAAATGAAGTATGCAAGAATAAGGATATTAATGGAAAATTGTAATGTTTATTAATAATGTAGGTCCGTGTCATACCTAAAGAGTTATTTTCCAGAAATAACAAAACTGAGCATTTTAAAAATGTTTTAGTTCCTTCCAGATTATCAGTTCCAGTTCCAGAAGTGACTGTCACTCATGCTAAACTGTATTTTTTATATTTTCCTCTTTTAGTCCATGTGTTGTCTGTCCCATTCATATTGGTTTCTCCTGACAACTCACACATGTCTGTTTGTTCCGATACTTCACAGAGACTTATTCTCTCTCTGGGCATGTTTTCACCATGTTCCTCTCACTTTCAAGTGATCCCTATGCAAAATGTTTCACCTTTTATTTGTTTAGATCTTAAGAGTTTACAACCACAACAAACCAACATAGCCATACATCCAGTTTTTAATTTTTAAAAAATGCACAAGTGAGGATAGCTAAACTTTGGACCCTAACACACAGGGAAAAAAAAGAACGGCCAAAGTGCGGCTTTTAGAGCTGCACCAAAAGAGACACGCGGCGGCGGGATCAGATAGATCCCCTGAGCCGCCACGCAGTTCCTCCCCGGCATGATCAGATGCCGGGGGGAAGCCCCTGAAGGGAGAGCGAGGCAGCTGAACTGTGCATGTGTGCACATGCGCAGTTCAGCCGGGAGCCTCAATTGCTCCAGAAGACGGGCACGCCGGCGATCTCACGGCCGCACTTGCTGTGCCATTTCCGGTAAGTCCTGCTCTTTTGCAGATTCTTTTTTGCAGCGGGTTTTCCAGCTGAAGGGACGGATCAGGGACCGGTGTGCGCCGCTTCCCCAATGTTGCGGTTTGATCGCGCCCATTTGCTGCGTCCCCGATCTGTCCCTCTTCCGAGCCAAAACCTCCTGTGTGACCAGGACCTTTGCCTAGTAGTATCCCTTCAGACATTGCTGCATTCTGTCAAGGTAAAGATTTTTCTGCTAGCCCAACTCTGATATCAGAAGAAAGAAGACAAGTACTGAAAGCAATATGGTGTATATAGGTGAGGTAGGAAAGGGGGAAGGATTTAGCTCTCCTCATCTGAACAATACACTTTTGTTAAAAAAAATTGATTGCCCATCCCAAACTTCTGATGTGGACACACATACATAAATAAACATAGATCCCTCCTCCTAGGACATGTACTTTGGCTGTTGGTATCAGCCAAGCGCAGGTGTATAAGAAAGGAGTCTGGGTGTCTCACAATGTGTCCAAATGGTTTCACCAGTGCATTGTTCTGACGGCTACCTGGTCCTTTCTCTGAAGAGTTCAGAGCTGCATTCCATAAAGAAGGTTAGGCTAAAGGCAGAACTACAAATAATGTTTACTTCTGTGATCATTTTAAAATATAGGGCAAGAATTTATATCTAGGCATTCCACTTCAAAGCTAAACATCTAGCCATTATACCATTTTAGCTTGCTCTCCACAGCACACTCATGAACGTAGAAAATGATTTGGTCTACTGCTGCAACTGAACAAAAGAAAGCACTGAACATACACCCACACCAAAAAAGTGGTAGCAGCACAGAGCTTATTTGGATAGGGATATGGAAACAGATGGGTAAATATCACACTCCTGACTCAGAAGTATAGTTGCATGGGGAAACACTGTGTAGTGTCATTCTCAATTATATTAAAGGATTTTTCCAGGTTTTTGCAGAACATGTAAAGTGCACAGAAAGGAAATCCAAGAAGATAATAATTCTGTTTACTGTGGTCAAAAGGGCATATTGTATTGTGGTTGGGGGGGGGTTCCAGTGATTGGATCCCCCGACATGTAGCTTAGCTGATCCAAATCCTCCCCATCACCACCACCATGTGGTTGCTTTTTGGGGCTAAAGTACACATCATGGAATCTGATCACAGACTTCAGGACTTCTTTAATTTGCCAGAACAATTAGTGGGCCCTTTTGTGAGTTTTTAAATCAGGCATTTAAAAGTCCATCTAAATAGTATATAAATGTCATAACCATGAATTATTCAATAAAGTAGAAAATAAATTGTACCACAGAGATTATCACATTGTTATAAATAATTATACCTTTTAAATTAATAGGTCAGACTTCAAAAAGGATATGATGTGCATTTCAAAACAAATGAAAAAGATCAGATCCTGTTGCATTTGTGACCTCAAAAGACCATCATGAATTCAATTGACTTTATCAAAGGCTTTAGAATTTCCATGTAATCCAGAATTGCTGCATAATCTGGAATTTCAGCATAATCCAGAAAACATAAACAAGGCTAGATTTCATTTTGCCTTGAAAATCCTCTTCTCTACTAAACAGTGGCTCTATGCTAGGACCTCCACCAACTAATTACACTTCCCTGGAAATAGTTAAATCAAAATTCCTAAGATCCATCTTCCAAGTACCCAAATGTGTGACCAATGCAAGTTTCCGTCTAGAATCGGGCATGGTTAAAGTTGAAGCCAAGCTGAAACTTGTTTCTATTACTTACTGGCTGAGAGTAAGGCAAAACCCTCAGGGTCTTATGACCTTATTTTTAAAAGACGGATTCCAATAGTCCTGGACAAAAGAGGTTCTCCAGAATCTTCAATCCATTGGACTAGCGGAGGACAGTATCCTCCGTCTAGATACCTTTCATGCTAAAGCATTGATACAAAAAAGGATATTTGACATTGAGAGGCAGGAAGATATCACTAAGGTATCTCAGTTTTTGATTCCAGAGAGTCACAAGTACTTAACTGCACCGGCCACATATCTTTCATTATTAATGGTACCCAAGTAGAGGTGTGCAAAAAAAAAAATTCAGCCCATTCTCGGCAGGCAGTAAGACTCCCACATGTCAGTTTCGTCAGTACAAGCCATTCGGGAGTCTTTCGGCCAGCCAAATGTCAATTTCAGCCCCATTATATCCTATGGGCCATTGAAGTCAATGGCAAAAACATAGGGTATATTATGGGGGCTGAAGGGGAGAGGGATTGAGGGAGAGGCTCCAAACTTACAGGATCTCCAAACTCACAGGATATCTGCTGAAGCCTCTCCCCAAGACACCAACCAAGTTTCAAGAGCATTGGACCAGGGGGTCCAATTCTATGGGCCCTCAAACAGGTTGGCCCTATCCCCTCCATTTTTCTCTATGCTGGGAAAGCAGCCCGAAAGGGGTCCGAATGGGCCATTTTCGGGGGTGCATTCGGTTCGGATGAACCGAATGCACATCCCTATACCCAAGCAAAGAAGAGCCTATACATTGGCAAGATGGCATGCTTTTCCTTCTGCGGTTCTCAATGGAAAATTTAAAAAGATTCATTTGGATCAAAGACTATGGCTGATTTCCCACAAGCGCTGCTCCACACTCGCTCTTCCCTTTTGCCCCGATGGTACATGTCAATTTCACACAAGCTGCTGCATGGCCGCATTTTGCCCTGCAGCTTCGCGTGATTTCCCCTGTGTCTACTCAACCCTGTTTTTTGAGGATTGAGTAGACGTGGGGGAAATCGCTCAAAGCTCTGGGGCAAAATGCGGCGGGGCAGCAGCTTGTGTGAAATTGACATGTACCATCAAGACAAAAGGGAAGAGCGAGTGTGGAGCAGTGCTTGTGGGAAATCAGTCTATGTATGTGTGGATCTAATGAAATTGAATCAGTTGATCATATTCTACTTCACTGCAATATGTATGTGGATATCTGTGCAAAGTTTATTGCCCCCTTGTTACAATCTTATCTTGGAGGTTCAGATAATGAAATCACAGAGGGTCTCCTGAAAGGGACTAACTCCCAAATAACTATTAACTGTGCAAAATTCCTCACACCTGCTTGTAGAATACATCAGAGACTTACAGCAACAAATTGATTTGTTCTACTTTAGGGTGATATAGTAATGCTCCCTCTAAGCTGTGGAGTCTTGTGAGCAAAAATTCTATTTTGTGAGCTACTGGCATTAAAGTTGCAAGTGAGCGATTTGGCTACTGCATAAATTAGTTTGCTCTGGAGCCATCCTTCCTGAGCTAAGACAAAAATCTGTGAGCCGGAGGCTAAAAAACTGTGAGCTAACTCACACTAACTCAGCTTAGAGGGAACACTGTTTTCAAGTTCTATATTAGTGTTTTATATTTACTTTTACGATAGGTATGTTTATGTCTGTTTTATTCTGATCTATGATCATAAATAAATTTCTGATCTGATCTGACTAAGCAGTGGGGTTGACAAGATTTCCACCTGTTGATGGATCTTCACCAGAGGGATTTACTAGACACCTGGGGCAGGGTAGGGGAGTTAACAAGGGAGATTTCTGAATTCTGTTAAATTGTGTGTGTGTGTGCAGCTGCTGCCAGGCCAGGTAAGTGGAAGAGGATGGCGACTGGGCAGCTGGGGAGCTTGTGGACAAGAAGGTTTATGGGAACTGGGATGGTTTTGACCCCATTGTGCTCCTGGCAATGTCATCGGAAACACAACAGGAATTATCCAGGTTGGTCTGAAGCAGTAGAACAAAGTAGAACAAACACCCTTAGGACCAACAAAGTTTTATTCAAGGTATGAACTTTCATGTGCACACATGCTTCTTCAGATACAATGAAATAGAAATAGAAATAACAGTCATATATAGAGGGTGGGCAATAAATTAGCATACAGAATAATGGTGTTTTTAACAGATTAAAAGAATAATAAGCTTAGCATATATGGCTATCATCTGTTTGCGGTCAACTGGGTGGGACAAACATAGCAGAGGTAATAAATATGTCAGAATTGGAGACTGATGTATCTTTAATTGTGGAATGGGGAGAGTCTGTCTTCTCTCAAGTATGGAGGTGACCTTGCAGCATCTTTTTCTTTGAAGTGGAGCAATGGGCTGTATAGAGTTATTTTCCTTCTCCCCAGACTAGATAAATACCTTTAAATCTACCATTTCTAAGAATGTAATTATGTAATGTTAAGACTTTGTGGGTCTTAAAGGTGCCACTGGACTCAAACTTTGTTCTACAGCAGGAATGAATTCAGCTTGGAATAAACTAACCTATTTGTCATTTTTAAAAAATTGTATGATTGATAAATGAGATAAAATTGGAGTGGACTAAAGAGAGGATTTCATCTATTCCAAGATCAAACTGTCAAAACATCTCTTGTAGTAGAGCTTATTATTGTACAGATGTGGAAATCATGGTCTGAACCTATTATTGGAAATTGGGTAAAAGACCACATATCTGTCCATTAAAGAACAAACAATATATTACAAGACAAGGGAAAAATCATAGTGCAGTTTGGCTGCTTTTTCTGGATTTGTTCTCTGATTGAACAGTAAATTTCTACTGGAATTTCCATCCACTCACAGAAATCCTTCCCTCCATCATTGTCCCCCTAACAATATATTATCTTTGTGTTTGACTCTTTTTATCCTTTTCAAAACTGATTATATAAAGTATTGGGGAAATTGAATGGATAAGAAAATCAGGAAAGGAGGACTTCACAAAATACTATGAAAATAAACTATTATAAATATAACTTTCCTTTTAGAAGATATCCACATAAACATTCTGACTACCTTTAATGTGGAATGTTCCTTATAGTAATTTTGGTGTGCAATGTACATGAATCTACCTCATTCCATTAGCACAACAATATCTAACTTTTATATACATGGTTAGTTAATAGCATTGGGCTGCACCCTTATTCAAAATTATTTGGAAAAGAATTCCCTTTAATGTACTGGGACTTCCTTTTGAGTAAACATCCCTGGAAGAGGGATATCACAGTACAAGCCTAAACAGATTTACACCCTTCAAAGTCCATCAAAGTCGATGGGATTCAAAGGGTATAACTGCTTAGGCCTGCATTGTTAGTCCTGGTAGTGCAAGGGGGGCCAAACTGCAGCTCGTGAGCTGCATGAGGCTCTTCGAGCCCTCCTCTGCGACTCGCGAGCCCTGCCACCCCAAGACCCCCCCTGTGTTGAAAGCGGAGGGTTTTTTAAAAATTAAAACTTTTTTTAAAAAAACAGTTCAGCGGGTGGGCAGCCAGGGCCTGCACACTGGAAGAAGCCCCATCCCCAAGCTTCCAGTAGCCCTCAGTCGGGCTGGGACAAGCTGGGTGGCGGAGGTTGCATGTGCAGCATCTTCTTGCCGCTGCCGCTAGAGTAAGTTGGCTCATTTCCAGGGTGGAAGGGTGAGGCTGCAGCAGGCTCCAATGCGGTGGGTGGTGGGAGCTCTTGGGGCGGGGTGTGTGTGAAAACAAATCTTAAAGGTGGGGAGCAGCTGGGGAGGGGAGGGGAGAAGACTGGCCATCTGGTGGGTATTGGCAGCACTGGGGAACAAGACTGCAGAGCAGGCAGGAACTCATCTGCTCCCACTATGGGGGTGATGGGGGAAGCAGTTTACAAATACCCTGAGTATGTGGTGGCTAGCTATCTCCGAAAGGTAAATGGGCTTTTCCCTACCCCTGGGCACAAGTGAGACTGCCTCCTCTCCCCAGGATTTCCTCTGGGAAAGGGGTGGGCTGTGACTGCATTCCTCCAGGGCTGCAATTAGAGTCCTGCTCAAGTCATTAGTAAAGCTACTTCCGTTGCTTTCAGGGGATCGGGCTTGCAGAATGTGTTTAAGGACTCTCTCTACTTCTCTGGTTTGCATCTTTGGTTTTAGCCCCCACACACACAGTGTGACATTGTCTTCTACCCCTTCTTGTTCCACTTTAACTTTTTGGATGGGGCGGGACCGGTCTCCTTCATGGCTTGCCTTTTTCTGGTGTAGGTGTGTGTGTGTGCAGTCGTCCGTGAGTCTGCTTCTTGCAAGCTTTCTGTTTTGCATGCGTTTTCCTTGCACATTTTCCCCAAGCAATTTGTTGTGGGTGTTGCAAGCCTGTGACCCATCTTTCTAATACCTTTTTGTTCGCTTTCCTCATTCTCCCTAAGAGCCTTTTCAGATCTTATATTTCCCAGTTACTTATTCTCTCTCTCTCTTTTTGTCAGATTCCTGTGTCTTGTATACTTTCCAGAGGGCGTTTAGTACAGCCAGAAACAAATATGAAACTGCTTGTGAAGCTCCTGGATAATTAGTTTTTAGTACGTGTCAAACTGGCACTTGCCCTTTGCAATATTAAAAAGGGGCTTGCAAGTGGCCTGCCTGGCTCGCCAGCGCAATCGTGACATTGCCTGCCTCTGTGTCAGAACCCTGGGCTTCCTTGGTGGTCTCCCATCCAAGTCCTAACTAGGGTTGACCTGTTTAGCTTCAGAGGGTCTGACAAGATCTGGCTAGCCAGGGCCATCCATGCCAGGGCAACAACAGAATGCTGGTACATTAAAGTACCACTTAATTGGGATGATCACTGCACTTAACTGCACTTCAAAGGGGGTCAGGTTAACAATGTCCTCAGCAGGTCCTTTGTGTAAGTATCTAACAGTGTCATCCTAAACAGGTCTAGTCATTGGGGCTTATTCCCAGGAATGCATCCTTAAGATGGCATGCTAAATGGGATGCCTCTGGGGAATGTGAAGGGGGTGAGAAAGCTCAAAAGACCTCCTTTCTCTTCAAGAATATGGGCTTGTATCTTGAGGTGTAGGTAAGCAAAGAAAAACATGCCTATGCAGGAGATTTCAGTGACTGTAGGAAGGGGAAGGCACAATCTGTCTTCCAGCATTGTACAGTTCTGCAGGCAGGCAGAGGTCCAGCACAGTATGTGCATGGGTGGTGCGCATGTCCTGGGTATCTTGAAACCTGGTGGTTTGAAGGGCGCAGGAAGAGAAATGAGGGTGTGTTCTTTAAGTCTGTTTTTATTGCACAAAGTATTGTAACACATTGTGCAATAACTTTCAACTTCTACTTCCTCCTGGGAAATGTTGGAGTCCCTTGAAAGCTTAGGAAGGATTCCTTAGTGAGAAGAATAGCAGGCAGAGTGCCATGGAAGATGACTTGTCCATGCTGGCTGAGTTACCTCTGCCATTTCACAAAGTATTGTAATATATCCCAGCAATATCCGTTTTTACCTCTTTTGTTTTTCTGTTTTTACCACCTGGGGACTTTGGGGGTGGCCTTCCAGGTCAAAGGTGATGTGAGGACATGTCTTAAGCTCCACCCCTTCTGACAATGTCACATCCTGTACCAAAACCCCACCCCTTCCAGTGACATCACTTTCAGGCCACTCCCCCGAACCCGCCTCTTACTCTGGTCACCTTATGGCTCTTGAGCATCTGACATTTAGTCTGTGTGGCTCTTACATGAAGCAAGTTTGGCCACCCCTGTGCTAGTGGTATCAAATACACTTGATATCATACATACTGATGGGTAGGATATTGCAAATCTCTTTAAGCCTCCATGTGTGGCTGTAAATTGTTTTTTGTCCCCACTGGTATGTGTTATTTAAGCTTCCTTAAAAGCACTGAGAATTCTAATCAGAGTATGTGTTATTTTTTGAAGCTTTTTGGAATCAAGCACCGTTACGACAAGCCCCTGAATTGAATCTGGCAAGATTAGCCTGTGCAAATCCAATGTAAAGGTTGACTTGTAGTAATTTCAGCATGGTCAAAGCAATGGTATTCCCAGTAGTCATGTATGGCTGCGAGAGTTGGACTATAAGGAAGGCCAAGCGCCGAAGAATAGATTCTTTTGAACTATGGTGCTGGAGAAGACTCTTGAGAGTCCCTTGGACTGCAAAAAGATCAAATCAGTCAATCCTAAAAGAAATCAACCCTGACTGTTCCCTGAAAGGCCAGATAATGAAACTGAAACTGAAATACTTTGGCCACCAAATGAGAAGGGAGCACTCACTGGAGAAGACCCTGATGCTGGGAAAGATTGAAGGTCAAGGAAGACGGGGACGGCAAAGGATGAGATGGTTAGACAGTGTCACAGATGCAACGAACATGAAGTTGAGCAAACTTCAGAGGACGGCGGAAGACCGGAAGGCCTGGTGGGAGCTGGTCCATGGGGTCGCAAAGAGTCGGACTCGACTGTGCGACTGAACAACAACAAATTTCAGCATAATAAAAAATATTCATAGGAGTCTATCTTTTCTCATGTTCGTGAAAGAAATAACCAAACTATGTCAGAAGTCCATTAGTGGCTATTAGTCACAAGGTATAGATAGGAACTCTCAGGCTGGGGCAAGTGATGCTTGTTATTCTTGGTGCTGGGGGGGGGCAGCAGTGGGAGGGCTTCTAGTGCCCTGACCCCACTGCTGGACCTTCTGATGGCACCTAGTATTTTTGGCTACTGTGTGACAGAGTGTTGGACTAGATGGGCCATTGGCCTGATCCAACATTGGCTTCTCTTATGTTCTTATGTCCTCATATTAGATAAAATGGAAGCATACAATTTGTGCAATATTGTTGTTGTTATTTCCACACTTCTGCTTTAAAATCTGTGCTGGTGCTGGTGCTAATTGGGAACGGTAGGGTAGAAGGATCCTGCACTACTGATTTGCAAAAATAATGAAGAAGGAACAATGAGGAAGGACAAACACGACAAAACCTACACCAGACGATAAATGGACACAAATCTGACATCAGGAATCACAAGACTGAGAAACCTGTAGGAGAATACTTCAACCTTCCAGGACATTCAATAGGTGACCTCAGGGTAGCTACAAAGGAACTTCAGGAACAGAATGGAAAGGGAAACTGCTGAATTACAACACTTGGAACAAAAACCTCCCTAGGACTTAATAAGGATATTGGTTTCTTATCTCATTACATATGCTAACTCATTCAGTCCTCACATCTGTATTCTCATACACAGACTATACACCTTCTGTATTTTAGTGTATTTCTTTTTCAGATTAGTATATTAGAATACTGAATGTAATACAAGTAATATTGGAATGTTTGGGTGACATAACACTATACCCATCTCAAAAAAGAAAAGAAAAAATATTCTTAAGTGACTTCCACACCTGAGAAGAGTGAATGGAGAGTCTCAGTTTTATTTTGACATATTTATTGCTTTACAACTGTTGACCTTATAACCTTAGTTTGTTATTTAGTCTTCGCATATCTTAAAATATCATCATGTTGCATGTTAATTTGCTGTTCAGCCCCTGTCTATAAGTTTGAACCTTTCCTTCCATCCAGCGTGAATAAAATTTTGCTGGTCTTAAAGGTGCCACTGGACTCTAAATTTGTTCTACTGCTTCAGATCAACATGGCTGACCACCTGGATGTACCCATCTTGGTCAGTTGATGATAAATTAGTGTTATATTATTATGTCAGGAGCCATGTTGTAATGTAATTAGTTTGACTACTGAAAGAAGAAGAAGAGAAGAAGCAGCTTACAAACTCCTTTCCTTTCCCTTCCCCTCCCCACAACAAACACCCTGTGAGGTAGGTGGGGCTCAGAGAGCTCTGACAGAAACTGCTCTTTTTTCAAGGACACCTCTGACAGAACTATGGCTTGTCCAAGGTCATCCAGCCAGGTGCAAGTGGAGGAGTGGAGAATCAAACCCGGTTCTCCCAGATTAGAGTCTGCACACTTAACCACTACACCAATTGGGCCAAAACACCTCTGGTCAGGGTCAGTATTTGTCACTTTTGGATGTCATTGTACATTATCAATGATAACTATGGCTATTATGAAGGCCAATAATATCTGTTTTTAATCTATTGTGAAATAAATGCATGCATTTGTGGACATTTTTAAATATCTATTAATTTTTGATTTGACTAACATTATTGGGCCTAACTTTCTGGTACTTCAGTTTGTTTTGGGTTAAGTTTATTTCCCCCTTTTTTCATTTTCAGTATTATATAGAGTTCATACTGCGTAAATAGGCAGTTAATGCATTGCCTGCTCTAATTTTTACAAACCAATGCTAAATTGCTAAGTGGGTGGGTTTGTGGAGTGAATGCTATGGACTCTGGTGCAATTGCAATGGTCCCTGCACCTTCTTTTATCCCTCTGCATTTCTCCTCTGCTGAGTGTGGGCAATGCAACAGTGTTGGTCGGTTGAAATCCTGGAAATTAGCATGCGGTTAACACAAAGAAGTCTGAAATCTGGGATCAAAGAATGGAGGTGTCGTAACCAGGAGGCATTGTGATGGAACAATATAAAAGTTCATCTGGGCAAACTTTTGAAATAGTCACATAGCTAGTGGATCAAGGTGAACATCCCTGCTTGGCATCCTCTGTTGATATGTTTGAATTTACTGAAGTGTTTTTCCAAGTAACTGACATGCCAAAACTTTTTTTTCAACTTGGGTTTGGTTTACATCAGTCATTTCACTCTCCATGATATCTTCTATATGCCTTTAATATACCTTGAAATCCAACCAAAATAGGGTACAACAGCTGTTGGCTTTGGAAACTGACACAAAACATACTTCTGGAGCAAATGGAAATTGAATAATACAAGTTAACAGTTGTTGGAAGTCAGATATCAAAATTCCATGCACTGGTTCTAATTTTGTCTTTAAAAATTACTTGCAGGTGAAATACTTGTTGGGGAAATCAACACCAATGACAATAATCTCTAATAATCTCTAATCGGTTCCTGAGACATCTTCCTATTATGTAAATAGGCTTGTGTGTTAGTAAAAGGCTGCTATTTGAAGCTCTGGGAATAAAGACTTCCTTGCTAGAAAAATGTCTTAACAAATAGAGTTGAAACAAGATGACTGGCCAAGAACAGGTCTATGTTCCATCATTTTAGAGTTTTCTTCTCCACCTGTTAAAACTGGCTTCTTTTAGATTTCTTTTCTAACAAAGATCTAGTGATAATTGTTGCAGTCTTTAAAAAGGGTGTTGCTTCAGTCAAGCAATTTGCACATACAGCCTGGTCCGATGCAGGCATACTTTGAAGTAAGTCTAATTGATATCCAGTGGGGTTTACTCCCAATGCACTGATATCAATTGCAGAGATTTAATATGTGATTCTCTTCTCCTGACATACTTTGACAGAATCATCCTCTTTGCCAACATTGCTACCCCAAATACAGCATAAATAAAAGCAAAAGGTGACATTCATTCAAACAAACAGGAAAAACTCATGTTAGTTGTATATACACTACATTCTTAAATAAGACAGTTTATAATGCAAAAAAATCTATCCACTAGGTCATTGGGTATATATATGTCCTCTTTCAGTACTCCAAACAAGTCCCTGGCATCTGGTCATTCAAAAACCTGCTGCTTAGCACCCAGGAATTTGAAAACATTTTTTCAGGGCTGGTGCCTAAAAATGTTATGATGGTAGTGTTTAAAAATGTGAAATACATTTCCACTCCTATCCATTTCACTGCTTTTACTCTCCTTTATGAGTCATACCATACACAGACATATTTAGATCCATAAAAAACAATTACAATAGCTGAGTGGGTAGGTAATAGAAGGCAGTTCTTTCCAGTCACATGCAGTGAGGATGGAACTAATCCATTCAGCTATTTCTAATGGATTAGTCTATGAATAAAATAAGGGCCCATTCCAAGGCAGCATTTTAACATCCACTGATTTCAATGAGAGAGTCAAGCACATGCACAGTTCATCTTCTGGTGAATAAATCTGTTTCTTCATCTATTGGAAAGAAAAGAAGTCTGGATTGTGCTGAAGAAGTAGACTAGTTTCACATGCTCAAGGATAGTTTGAGCTAGTGTTTCTTGATCACCTATCCCTCTCCACAGTGTATGACAAACCAAGCCAAGGCTTCCCAAGCAATTGGGGGGGGCAGCTTTGCTGACTAAAAGGGGGGGGACTACTAATATTTGTGTGGATCCTAGCCACAGCTCCAATTATCTTAAAAACTATAGTATAATGACTGGAATGCAAGGAAGGACCGTGGAACCCCATGAAATATGCTTTTACGGTCATTCCTGAAAGGCAAAAGAAGAGCAAAACCTTTTCTCCCCCCCAAAAAAAATTATCCAAAGGAAATGCTTTCCTGCCCCCAGGAAAGTGCCTTCTGGAGAAATGACAGCCGGAGATCTCCAGTGAATTCGGTGTCTCTAGCATGCTAGGGGGCTGCTCTACTGGGTCACAAACCTCATGAACTGAACTGGTTCATTTGGCCCCTAAATGTTCATGACCATTTGTGGTTCATGAACTGGGTATGCCACAAACTATGAACTAAACCACATTTTCCTGGTTTGTGCCCATTTCTACTCAAGATGTATTTGATAAGGCGAAAGGCGAAACTAGCCTCTATAATCATATTAAAGTACAAAATGAACAGAAAAGTGAGAACAAAAAAGCAATGAGATTTCTTTTTGCAATGGTAATTCACCATTTGAGCAGATAAAAAATTAACTGATGATGAAACACACTTAATAGTTAATATCTCCAATTCACTTACCAGCCATGAGGCACACATAAGTCTAAAGAAAAGGAAATCCCAAAGTACATCTGGTACAAGAATGCTAGTCCAACTGCACCTTGGAAAGTGATCAGTAATGCTTTTAGACCTCTATATCCGTTTGATATTTTTTATCAGATTTGGCAATGTACCTTTGCTTTGTTTGAATTGTCAGTGCGTTTAGGAAATGTTTTCCAAGGACCTTAGCGCAACACATGTGTTGGGATGTGAATGTTATCAAATGTATTTCTTAATAGTAACATATAATTTTGTCCAAGAACTCTTACAATCATGCTGTGTTATGCAAGTAAGTACCCTTTGCCAAACAAGAGTATGCTTTAGATAGCAAAAGTTTTTTTTTTCCCCGTGGACCCCTCTTATTTTGAGCCCATTTCTTCTTTACTGAATTCCAGTTCATTGTTAAGAAATGGGTACATTTGCAAGTTATGTGTGTAGGTAAACCATTACTATGGCTCAGTTTACCCACTGTGCTATAACAGCACTTTGTAGATCTACAGTTGCTTCCAGCTCACTTTTCTGCTGGTGCAAAATGTTAGCCGAATTGCTTTATTTATAGCAATTGGCAATTTATAAATGGGTTCTTGCCAGTTTATATCAAGGTCCTGTTCCCACCAAGAGTTACCAGTAAAGAATTCGAGGCTGTTGTTAAAATAGATGTCTTTTACTTAAAAATGTATCTCATACAAACAATACTGATGCACTCACACATTCAATCAAGTTCCTAAAAATTACTGTGTTAAAATAAGCACTTTTGCATTAGCAGGTAGGGGTGATGGTAGGCGATACTTATCTGTCTTGCAGCTTGGTTGTTCCAATGAAGGATTGAGAGGAAGAAATGGAAAACAAAGGGAATTCATACACGACCAGAACCAGCCAGAATGTGTGGGCAGTAGAGGCAAGGGTTGGGGATAGCAAGTGGGACTTAAGAGGGGTAAAAGCAGACAGGGGTTGTTGCGGGGGAGATGCTAGCTAGGAAGAGTCAGGTGAATGGTTCCCTCCTTTTCTAGTGGGTTCAAGAGATGGGCTGTAACTGTGCCAACCTCTTGACCCACCTACCTGTTAGTCCATCCCAAAAACAATCCTATTGGTTGCATGTGGGAAAGGGGAGGTTACCTAAGAGGGGTGGCCAATATTGTAACCTAAAACCTTACTCAGAGTATGGCATCTGGACAGGTGTGAAACCTAGGCAACAGGATGCTCCATTATAGTGCTGATGAAGCTGGCCAGTTTCATTGAAAACCAAATGTCCATTTAGCAGGAAATACCATCTCAGGAACAAAGCAGTGATGGGTAGTACGTGACTACAACAGTTCTGCAATGGGGGCTATCTCCTCCTGGGCTTGTTGTTCCATTGCTCACAATAATGGAGGTTTGTGCTTCTTCACCAGGCTGGGTAACTGTGTAGCTGAAACCTTATTCACGTGTAAGGCATGTGCAGGCACCTTCTATGTGTGGCATCACAACAGGTGACCTAAAGTGCACAGCTTTCTGAGCCAATGTGTGTGCACAGTCCATTGTGTGTAGCAATAAATAGTCCAGAAAGCAAATATCAAGCTTATTCTCTAACAAAAAGAAAGCAGGTGTCATCTTTAATCACCCCTAAAGGCTATACTGATCATGAGACGTGCACTACAAAATCCATGTGTGATGGCATTTATAGTATGGAGAAGAACAATTTATAGTACGGAGAAGGCAATTGAACAAATTCAGAATAACTCCCTCCTGAGGAAATTCCACAACTAAGATTTACCAGTGAATAAGCTCATGTTCAATGTTCCCTCTAAGCTGTGGAGTCTTGTGAGCAAAAATTCTACTTTGTGAGCTACACAGTGTGTGACTGCAATAAAGAAGGCCAATGCTATGCTGGGGATTATTAGGAAGGGTATTGAAAACAGATCAGCCAATATAATAATGCCCCTATATAAATCAATGGTGAGACCTCATTTGGAATACTGTGTGCAGTTCTGGGCACCACACCTTAAAAAGGATATTATAGCTTTGGAAAAAGTGCAGAAAAGGGCAACTCGAATGATAAAAGGGTTGGAACACTTTCCCTATGAGGAAAGGTTAAAGCGCTTAGGGCTCTTTAGCTTGGAGAAAAGACGACTGAGGGGTGACATGATCGAGGTTTATAAGATTATGCATGGGAAAGAGCAGGTAAAGAAAGAGGTACTTTTCTCCCTTTCTCACAATACAAGAACTCGTGGGCACTCCATGAAACTGCAGAGCGGTCGGGTTAGAACGGATAAAAGGAAGTCCTTCTTCACCCAAAGAGTGATTAACACATGGAATTCACTGCCACAGGAAGTGGTGGGTGCTACAAGCATGGACGGCTTCAAAAGGGAATTAGATAAGCATATGGAGCAGAGGTCCATCAGTGGCTATTAGCCACAAGGTATAGCTAGGGGCTCTGGGGCAAGTGATGCTCTGTCTTCTTGGTGCTTGGGGGGGGGGTCAACAGTGGGAGGGCTTCTAATGTCCTGGCCCCACTGCTGGACCTCCTGATGGCACTGGTATTTCTGGCCACTGTGTGACACAGAGTGTTGGACTGGATGGGCCTTTGGCCTGATCCAACATTGGCGTCTCTTATGTTCTTATGTTCTTAAACAATTTGGCTACTGAATAAATTAGTTTGCTCTGGAGCCATCCTTCCTGAGCTAAGACAAAAAAGTGCGAGCTGGAGGCTCAAAAACTGTGAGCTAGCTCACACTAACTCAGCTTAGAGGGAACACTGCTCATGTTTGGTACCCATCAGCCTACCTTCAGAAGGTGACATCACCAGAAGGGCCTCATCTGCTGATCTTAACATTGTCATTACTGCTGGCCAGGTCTGAGCCAAGCAGTCCCTAATGGGCCACTCAGCCCATCTTGCTCTTGAGCTAATATTTTAGTGCCCCTGTGCCTGTTTGGTTTCTGATACTTACCTTCATGGTGTGGGAAGAAATCACACTAAAATGGTCTCAGTGTGATAAAGCTACTTGCATAATGTACCCTGAGATTCAGCAGTGTCCACTTTATCCTGTCCAGCAGTAAACAGATCAATTCAAAATGGAGTATGTTGCTTTATGGATCATATGCATTGGTGGTTAAAAAAAATGCCACCAAGTCACAGCTGACTTATGGAGGAACCCAGAGGGTTTTCAAGGGAAGAGATGAACAGAGGTGGTTAGTCATTGCCTGCATAGCAATCCTGGACGTCCTTGGTGGTCTCCCATCCAAGTACTAACCAAGGCGAATCCTCCTTAGCTTCTGAGATCTGGCAGGATCAGGCTAGTCTGGGCCACCTAGGTCAGAGCATATCATCTATTAGTAGTCCTCAAACAGTTTGAGTAAAGTTGACAAAGAATGCCTCATGAATACTTGAGCACTGAAACAATAAACAGTCAGGCCTAGGGGTGCCAGCCTCCAGGTGGGAACTGGGGATCCCCCGGAATTACAGCTCATCTCCAGAAATCAGTTGCTCCAGAGAAAATGGACACTTTGGAGAGTGGACTGTCTGGCATAGTACCCCACTGAGGCACCTGTCCTCCCCTGGCTCCATCCTCAAATCTCCAGGAGTTTCCCAACCCTACCCCTATTCCCAGCCGATGGCCATGGGGGACCTGGCAACTCTAGCTCAGGCCTAAGAATAGAGTTGTCTTTATATACAAATGGATTGGCACTGCGCCTCCTCAGCCACACAGAGCGGGATGAGGAAACATCCCTACTAAATTTCTGTGCAAGTAGTTCAGTTGCTTTGAGGAAACTATGCATAGAAATATAATGCATAGATTACAGCCTAAATCCTACCCTTTTTACCTGGAAACTGAGCGGGTGAATCTGAAATTACTGTTCCTATCCAACTTTCATTCCATTCATCATGCTGGAGGCACTGAACTCTACCCTAGTGTAGGATTACCAGTAACTCATATTTTCCATAGTGCCCTATTAGGTAAAACTGACAGGTTGTTGTTTTTTTTAGCTGAAGACATTCAAGTTCATTCCTGAGCTCTGAATAATGATAATGTGGCATTCTGTGGTTTTAATAATGAAGTCTTTCATACTTTTTCTAATATTTTGAGAATATATAGTCATAAAACAGCAACTGCCTAACCCAGCAGGAGATAGCAAAAGGCTCCACAAAGATCAGATGATATATTTTTGTAGTGATGTTGGTAAAATATAAAATGCTCCAAGCATTTTCTGCAAGCCTTGATCACTGCATTTCACAATATACTAATTTCCTCCCCTTTATGAAAAAGCATACCTTTGTACAGACAATGTGTTTAGGTTACAGCTTTAAAATGTTTGTAATTTTGTTTGCATTCTTCTTAGACTGAAGACTCTGTCTATACTTGTGTGAAGATATTTAGAATAATGATAACTGCAGACACTGACACCCATTAGGGTTGATTCTCATCTTAATTTCTGATGTCATCTGCATTAAGTGATTTTACCAACCCTTTACATAGCAAGCATTGAGTTTGAAGGTGTCATCACATGGAAAGAAGTGAAATTTGTTTCAGCAGTAGGAACCAGCCCAGGGAGGGGAGGAGAAAGGTGTATAGAAATATTGCTTCTATATTCACATGCCGTCTCCTGTGATGTCTTTTGATAACATGCTGTGTCTTGTTTCCTGTTGCAAGCCAAATGGTGAGGCCACATGGCCTCAATAGCCATGCCATAAACCCACATTCTTTCACACTTTCATGCCAAAAGCCAGACCTCATGGCTACACTTTCTAGCCCACTTGCGACCAGTCACGTACACAATGAAGTAGCTGGAGTTTGGGTCAGATGACTGCAGGCGGGGTCCCAAACTTATAGCCTATCCCCACACGCAGCTATGGCAATCAACAATTGGGCACACCCATGCCCACTCGCAATTGGCTGATGGTCACATCTAATTTGTGACTGGAATTGGGGTATAATTGTTTGATCCCTATGGGAGTGAGTTCTTCTTCCTGTTCTCGAGTTTCTTGCTCTTGCTCTCTCCCGTCATTGTCTGTTTTATTGCACCTGAAATGCTGCCTCTTGAGAGACAAAGAGTTGCTTTGTGACTTGGAGCACATGGGGTGCAAAAATGGGATTTCCCTTCAAAATCCCTTGGACTATTCTGGACTGTGGATGTTCCTGATGTGGTAACTATGTATCTTCAATGTGTAGTTAAGGCAAATTGCCCTAGCCTTTGTTATTTTTGTAATCTCTGGTAGTCTATGATAAGCTCTGTACTGAATAAAGATCCTTCTTATTGCTAATTTGTCTCTGGTGTTGTAACTGAATTCCAAGTGTAAGTCTTGTGCCTAACCCTGACCACATATGCTACCTTGGTAAGAGTGTGCATCTCTGGATAGAGTTGCTACTGTGTTAAATCCAAGATGCTAACTAGGGGTTGGGATCTCTCCCTTAGGAAAGGCAGGGACTAGTGAAAAGTGGTTCTGGTGGCAAATTGTTGTGAAGACCAGAGATGGTACAGACTGTCTCATGGCTTGTTGTTTAATGTACTGAAAAGTATAGGATTCCCTCCCATCCCTGGCCTGGCCTGGGTGGGCTAATCCTGTACAAAAGGACATTTCATTTGAATACAGATTTCTTCCATTCTGGCATCATGTGAACAGTAACAACAGCTGGTGCTAAGAGCCACTTGGAGATAACAACTCCCGCCCCCCAACCCCTGCTGGGAATCACCAAGGGAAGTACAATTGGGTTAGGCAGAAGGCAGCAGGAACATATGATTGTGGGCCTCTTCCTGGGGTCCCTTAAGAAGACTCCTACAGGGTCATGTGAGGAGCCCTTCCCTCACATACCCCTGTACTAAGTTCCCTCTGTGTGACCAAGTGTCTCATCCAGAAAGTAAGACAGAAAAACAAAGAAAACTGAGTGTTTGCTCTGAGGAAGGCTCAAACTAGGATTGTCAAATTCCCATTGAGGCCTGGAGATCTCCTGGAATTACAACTGATCGCCAAACTACAGAGATCAGTTTCTTTGCAAAAAAAGTGCTGCTTGGGGGGTTATACCCCACTTGCATTATAACCCTGCCATTATACCTCACTGAGGCCCCACACTTCCTCAAACCCTGCCCTCTCCAGGCTCTACCCCAAATCTCCAGGAATTTCCCAAACAAGAGTTTACAACCCTAGCACATACTGTAGGGCACTGTGATGACCTCCTATTGGGGAGGACTAGGTTTCTCTTTAAATTATAGGTAAAGATAAAGGTTCCCTTGCTCAAAAGCCAGTCGAATCCGACTCTAGGGTTGTGGTGCTCATCTCCGTTTCAAAGCCGAAGAGCCAGCGCTGTCGGAAGACATTTCCGTGGTCATGTGGCCGGCATGACTAAACACCAAGGTGCACGGAACGCTGTTACCTTCCCACTGAAGTGGCACCTATTTATCTACTTGCAATTTCTTGCTGTCAAACTGCTAGGTTGGCAGGAGCTGGAACTAGAGACGGGAGCTCACTCCGTCATGCGGCACACTCGGGTCTTGAACTGCTGAACTACCGATTACCGATCTTCCACAGCCTGCAGTTCAGCGTCTTAACCCCTTGAGCCACCGCAGCTCCTCTTTAAATTATACTGGTTGTTTATAAAATAGGTAGTTCCGGCTACCACCAGGAATTTTCTAAATTCCACATCCACTCTCAGCTTCTTATGTTGGTATTGTGACCCAGGGTCTAGGCTTTCAAGGGCCTCTGTGGTCCTGAGGAATAATTGATATGACTTCTGGGATTAACTTAAATAAAAGAGGATTTATTGAAAGGGGAACAAAATAAGAGGTTGGTTATTATGTAACTGGTTGGGAATAAGGTTCCTGTAAATGAGCTTGTCAACTGTATCACTTTAATACACATATACTGATCCTTCTCGGATCCCACACAGATTCTTTCACCTCTCTCACTGACTAAATTTCCACTGAACAAGTTCAACTCATTTTTCCCAACTGTGTCTCCTAACTGACTGACACTCACCCAGATCCACTTCAAAACTCCTCCTACACTCTCTCATCCTCCAATCACAGCACACTTGTCTCTCTCAATCACTCTACTCTGCATTCGCTGCACCCCAACCAAACATTTAAAGAGACACACACACTCTTAAAACAAGGAATCGTTACAGGCACCTCCTGCCAATACAACCTCCTAGCAGGCCCATAGCCAGGTGTTGTTGTTTTTTTAAATAGAAGGGCCTTTTAAAAAGTCAGGGGGCACTGAAATTCAAGGCTTGTAGTGCAGGTGTGTGGCCTCCACTTCTCCGCCAAAGCGGCTTGGAATGCGGGTGGCCTCCCCCCACTTCTCCCTCAAAGCATTTAAAGAGACCCTTTAAATGCTTTGGGGGAGAAGTGTGGGCTGCGCACCTGCACTCCAAGCTGCAAATTCGCAGTTAGGAGTGCAGGCACGCACGACAACACCCCACTTCTTCCCAAAAGTCAGGGGGCCTTGGGAGGAAGTCAGGGGGTGGGCCCCAGGAGGCCCCACTGTAGCTACAGGCCTGCCTCCTAGATGCCTTTCTAGCTCTGTTAATCAGGGGTTAGCAGGGGTCAACAAAGTATTAATTCAGACACAGCAATTCAACTGGATGTTTGAGGTGTCAAGTGCCAGAAGTAAAGAGGTGTTAAGTGCCAGACCCAGCTCAGGTCACCTCTTATCCTTTGTGCAAGATGGGCCCAAAAGAAATAGCCTGGCCCAGTCTGGACCACCACCACCCCAGCTGGTCTCCAGCTGATTGGCCTGAAGCGTAGTCCACCGTCCTGCAGCAGGAAGGGAGCTAGAGGCATCAGCCACATGGTGTGGGCTTCTGCCCTGCCCAATTGATGCCTCATCCTTCCTTCTCTCCTCCATACTAGGCACAACAGGGCACCCACACACACACTTATGGTGAGGAACCAGACTTCCTATTTCACAAACACCTTATTTTATTTATTTTATTTCATGTATACCCTGCCCTCCCTGCCGAGGCAGGCTCAGGGCAGCCTTGTTGTGTATAAACAAATAAACAAAACCCCAGAGCTCTCACCATGTGAAGGGGTGTTAAAATGAAACATTTACCAGGTGAAAATGATGTGACAAATTCACTTTGGCCAGGTCCTGCAAGTGGAAGTAGGAAAGGGCTGCTGGCTTGGAGGGAATTTGAGCAATGCTTCTTACCTAAGCTTGGCTTTGCTCTATGACTAAGATGTACCTAGGTTTTCCCTGTTATAAAGAGCTTCTTCCATAGGTTTCTGCTAAACATAACCGTTACAGTGAAGGAAATGTAGGACTGCCCACTTCCAGGTGGGGCCTGAATTTTTCCTGGAATCCCAACTGATTTCCAGACTACAAACATCAATTCCCCTGGAGGAAATGGCAGCTTTGAACGACACTCACCCTATGGCATCCTCTCCTCACTAAAATCCCTCTCTTGCCCAAATCCCATCATCCCCAGACACAACCCACAAATCTCCAGGAAGTTCCCAAGCTGCAGTTGGAAACCCTAAAAGCCAATTGACTGAACTAGGCCACAGTTCTAAGAATATTTCCTGGGAGCAAGTCCCACTGAATAACATGAGTAGACTTCATTTGGATTGGTCCCTTTGTATTCCAGTCACAACTATGAAGAAATATTTTGGACCTTGACTACCAACAATATTTTGGAGTACAAGCATACGTTGAACTATCTGTGATTATAGCTAAATGAGCAGATATACTCATGAATATATGAGTAGTACACACAAAGTCAAAAAATATGTTTGGTGGGTTTTAGGAATGTAGAAAAAAGCAACTAATTTTTCCTCAGAGTTTTCCTATGAGTCACAGCATCTGAGAAAAATATTATTTATTTATTTATTTTGCTAAAGAGATCATACAGTCACAAGAAATTATTTTAGAAATAAACTTTTGTTTTCTTGACGCATCAGATTGTATGATGTGGCATGTTTCAAGATTGTACTAACCAGGGGTCATTTCGTAGAAAAAGAGGTGCAGGAGCTCATTAGCATAACTCATTAGCATAACTTATTTGCATATGCCACACCTCCTGACATCACCGGAAGTGTGTCAGAAGGCAACCACCACCGCGCAGGCTCCACTGGACTGTTTTGGATAGCTAGCTATTGGGGGGGGGGGAATGTGCAGATCTGTCCTCACAGAGGAGGGAGAGCTTGTACCTGAATAAAACTTGGTCTTAAAGGTGCCACTGGACTGTTTTGGACCGGTGGGCCGGGGGGGGGGGCTCTGCAGCTTACCTGGCTGCTTCTTGCTCTGACTGAGGGCTGCTGGGAGCAGGGGGTGGGGCTTGTTGTATGTGCCAGCCCCCTGGGCTCTTTACTGCCGGACCTCCGCTCCTGTGCGCTCCTGCAGGAAATGACCCCTGGTACTAACCCCAAACAAATGATGTTTTAAAGGCTCTTGCCATATGGAGAAGGGATCAGACTGAGGTTATGGTGTTGAGGAGAGCAGTTTAACCTTTCCCCCCCATGCAGCAGGAGATCCAGTCACAGATTTCCTGCTGTTGTGTATATCCTTGCCTTTATGTGCACTCTCCTTTCCATGTACATAAACATTTTATTTGATTCTTACAAAAACAGCATTATTTCATTACATCCTGTATGGATCAGTATATGAGTAAAATAATAAAATGTATTCTGCACCAGTGTAAAATGTCACCTCTGCAACATTAGTAAAAGCTGACCAGACAAAACTAATAGTCCATTTGTTCCAGAATATTTTACTGACTTCAAAGAACTTCAAAGCAGGTTGTTGAGTACAGATTTTCATTTTACACTAATTTAGTAGTATCATCCAGCAGGGGGAGCTCACGTTTTCAACTTTTTTGCTTTCCTTCTGCAGTTCAGGAACAGAAGCTTAGAAGTAGTTGAATTTATACTCCATTTCACTATCTTCTGTCTCTCTATATAAAAGAAAGTCCCCTCACTGTAAAATCAACGCCCAGACCAAACCGCTGGACCTAGAGACACCAAGTTAAGGGAGAGCACTCCTACAGTGGCATAGGTGCTCGCTAAGAAGGGATTTTTAGAAATTCGACCCCCTAAGTGGGTCAAAAGGGGGGAAATGTGCTCTCCTTATTGATTCCTATGTGGCTGCCAGGCAGCTAACTCTCTGCACACACACCCACTTTCTGATTGGTCAGCTGCAGTGTTCTGAGGTAAAAAAAGCCAACAGTTACAGGGGACTGCAGACAGCTAACGACAGTTGGGGAAATCAAGAGTGGCCAAGAAGCACCTGCAAGGTGAAGCAAAGCTGCTGGCCCAGCCTCTCTGATGGCTTCCAACACCCCCCCACACCTCCTACACCTAACAGGCAGTTGTCTGTCAGGTGCAGCCCCACCTCCACAGTGGGTTCTAATACTCCTCCCCAGGGCTTTTTTTGTACAAAAAGCCCAGCAGAAACTCATTAGCATATTAGGCCACACACCTGACATCACAGCTCATTTGCATATTAGGCCACACCCCATGCCTTCTCTTGGCTTGCCTCCCCATTTAAATGCCTCCCCAATCCTTCCAGCCCCCCCCCCCCGGCCCCCCCCCTTGGAGTCACTGGGGGGGTCACTCTCCAG
>NW_015162474.1:285607-295509 GCF_001447785.1 Gekko japonicus | reverse complement strand
GCCTTCCCTCTGTAGCCACGCACACAGAGGTTTTGGCTGTAGTGGGCATGGCCAACTCTAAAGCCAGCCGGAAATCTGTTCCTGTGCGTTCCTGCCCAAAAATAGCCCTGCTCCTCCCCCTCCTACACTGGACAGGCAGCTGCCTGTCAGGTATAGGAGAGGAGATGGGATGGCTTCCAACACACTTCCCCCACCTCCTATACCTAACAGGCAGTTGTCAGGTGCAGCAGCAGTTGCAGGGTGTTAAAAGTCATGAGGGAGCCTGCCCCAGCAGTAATGCCTTAGTGATCCTGCCAACCCTGCCTCCATAGTGGCTTCCAATAATCCTCCCCCCTCCCCATCCTACACTGGACAGGCAGCTGCCTGTCGGGTGTAGGACAGGAGGTGGGATGCATACAGACACCGGGGAGGTTCGCTCAGCAGGATTGCCTTAGCACTGCTGCTGGCCCAGCCTCCCCGATGCCTTTAAATACAATCCCCCCCCCACAACACCAGACAGGCCGGTATCTGTCAGGTTTAGGAGCAGGGCCAGGGTATGAATGTTTATGGGGAGATAGTAAAGGACATTTCTAGGAGCCATTTCAATGCGTGCCTCCCTCATGAACCTGAAGAAATGTCCACCACATCACCACTCCCTCACACCAACTCCCCCTCACACCTCTCTCCTCTTACTGCCTCCAAGAAAGCTCCTGGCAAATGATCCAGATACACCACTACAAGGAAGAGGCAACTTAGGAATGTGGCAAAGACATTTGCACATAGTACTCCTGCTGCACAGGCCAAGTACCAGCAAGATCACCCTGAGGTGCTCAGAACAATACAGCCTCCATATTTATTTATTTATAGATTTATATCCTGCCCTCGCAACGGCTCAGGGCGGCTAACATACGGCAAAAGCCACATTAAATAGATAAAATACAATAAAACAAAACCATATTAAAAAACACAATAAAACCATACAATATTTAAAGTGCTCTAGTCTTCCTACATATAAATCACCCAATACGGGATCAATGAACCCAGTGCAGCGGCCAGCTGTCTCTAGTGCGGTCTCCAGTAGCGCTGTTCTACGTGCATTCTGCCAGGCGATAGTTGCCCTATATGATGGAAACAACAGTAGGACAATGCCACAATGGTGGAATAGTGGCGGCAGTGGCTCCTACTCAGAGGCCTGGCGGAAGAGCTCTGCGGAACTGCACAAGGTCCCGCAGGGCCTGGATCTCCTCTGGGAGCTCGTTCCACCAGGTAGGAGCCGCCACCGAAAATGCTCTGGCCCGAGTGGGGGCAAACTTCACATCTCGGGGGCCTGGAACTTCCAGGAGGTGGAGACTCCCCGATCTTAGTGCTCTTTGGGGAACATACGGGGAGAGGCGGTCCTTCAGGTAACCTGGACCCCGGCCATTCAGGGCTTTAAAGGTGAGAACCAACACTTTGAAGCAAATCCGGTTTGCTATCGGCAGCCAGTGCAGCGCTTGCAGCACAGGCCGGATGTGGTCTCGCCTAGAGAGGCCCATCAGCAGCCTGACTGCAGCATTCTGCACTAGCTGCAGCTTCCGGATTTGTGACAGAGGCAGCCCTAAGTAGAGAGCGTTACAGTAGTCCAGCCTCGAGGTAACCATCGCATGGATCACAGTGGAAAAGTCATCACGGTCAAGGTAGGGGACCAACTGCCGAGCTAGCCGCAGATGGTAAAAGGCCGCCTTGGCAGTGGTTGCCACCTGGGCCTCCATCGTTAACAAGGGGTCCAGGAGCACCCCCAAACTCCTAACCTCCCGCGCAGGCACCAATGGCACCCCACTGAAGGCCGGGAGCGGGAGCCCCAACCCCAAACTGGTCCGACTCAGGCCCAGGACCTCCGTCTTTGCCAGGTTTGATTTCAACCTACTCAGTCTGAGCCAACCAGCCACAGCTTGTAATGCCCGATGAAGGTCATCGGGATCAGAGTCCGACTGGCCGCCTAGCATCAGATAGAGCTGGGTATCATCAGCATATTGATGACACCCAAGCCCACACCTCCAGGAGATCTGGGCGAGGGGGCGCATATAGATGTTAAACAACTTAGGGGACAACACAGCTCCCTGGGGCACCCCACACTCAAAGCAGTGCCTTTGGGACCGCTGGTCCCCAATCGCCACCCTCTGTCCCCGACCTTGGAGAAAAGTGGCAAACCATTGAAGAGCAAGCCCCTAAATCCCCACATTGGTGAGGCGGCGGGCCAGCAGCTGGTGGTCGACCATGTCAAATGCAGCCGACAGATCTAACAACACCAGTGCCGCCACACCACCTCGATCCAGATGCCTACAGAGATCGTCCGTCAGAGCGACCAGCACCGTCTCCGTCCCGTGACCCGGGCGAAAACCGGACTGGAAGGGATCGAGGATGGAAGCCTCATCCAGGTAACCCTGTAGCTGTGACCCCACCGCCCTCTCAATGAGTTTGCCCAAATAAGGCAAATTGGAAACCGGCCGATAGTTGGCCAATTCGGTTGGGTCCAAAGATGGTTTTCTCAAGAGAGGGCGGACCATTGCTTCCTTGAGTGCTCTGGGGAACTGTCCCTCTGTGAGGGACTTGTTGACAATCTCCCGCAGTGCACCTCGAAACCCCTCGTGGTCAGCTTTAATAAGCCAGGAGGGGCACGGATCCAGGTCGCATGTGGTTGGGCGCACCAATACAAGCAGCCTGTCAGCTTCCTCCAGGCTGAGTAGGTCAAAACTCACTAAACTCGGCACCAAAGACGTGCAAGGGGCCTCAAGTTCCTTAACTGTATCTATTGTGGCAGGGAGGTCGCAGCGGAGAGCCAAGACTTTATCTGCAAAATAGTTCGCAAATGCCTCACAGCCTAAATCCAATTCCCTAGCGTTTTGCCTGCTGGGGCAGAGCTGTCAAAGACCGAATTACACTAAATAATTGGGCCGGGCATGAGCTAGCAGATGCAATCGAGGTTGCATAGAACTCTTTCTTTGCTGCCTTGACTGCCATCTCATAGGATCTCATAAAAGTCCTATAGGATGTTCTTGACTCTTCGTCGCGAGCACGGCACCACCGTCTCTCTAGCCATCTCAGTTCTCGCTTCAGCTGCTGCAACTCCTGGGTATACCAGGGTGCTCGCCTGTCACGAGTGCGAAGAGGGCGCCTGGGAGCGATCTCGTCAATGGCTGAGGAAAGTCGGCAGTTCCAGTCTTCCACCAGCTCATCCAACAAACCGCCAGGGGGCTCGGATCCCTCGCGGGCGAGCCAAAATCAGCTTGCCACCTAAACAGGGTTGGCGCGGCGCATTCAAACGGGCCCTCAGGACATGGTGGTCCGACCATGGAACTGCAAGAGCAGAAACCCGGTCCACCGTGACCCCTGCCACAAAGATCAAATTGAGCATGTGACTGGCCTGATGCATGGGTGCCGAGACAAACTGCGAGAGTCTCAGTGCCGCCATGGATGACACTAGATCCATAGCCCAGCTAGAGGTTGTGTCCTTGGCATGGACGTTGAAGTCACCAAGGACAATTAGCCTAGGGTGCTCCAGCGCCCAGCCTGATACGACCTCCAGCAGGGATGGCAGACTATTGGCCGGCGCGTTAGGTGGCTGGTACACCAACCAAATAGCCAAACTCTCCTCAGCCTCCAGCATCACCCCGACACACTCTACACCCATGATCTCTATCAGTGGGAGCGCCCTGAAGGAGTAAGCCTCCCGGATTAATACAGCCACGCCTCCCCCCCACCCCCTAGTCCATGATTGACGGAGGACTGAGAACCCTGGCGGGGCAAGTTGGGCAAGAGCTACTGTCTTGCCCTCCCGCACCCAGGTCTCGGTCATGCATGCCACATCAGCTTGTTGTTCCTGTACAAAGTCCCGCAGGACTTCGATTTTGTTGTTAATAGACCTGGCATCGCACAGCACCAATGACAGAGGGGAGTTCCCCATCCTGGCCCCACTGCCAACCACCTTCGGGATGAGTCGTAGGCTGGAAGGGCGCCAAGCCACTCTATTTCTCCGCATCCTTTCCTTCACACATTGCCAGGATCCACCGCCATACTTCTCTCTCCCCAAGAGCACTGGAATTTGTTGCCCATCCATTAGTCAGCTGGGGTCTCCGCTGTGCCTCAGGCTGCCAGCAGCCAATAACTAATCACAACTAATCCAGCTAAAGCAATAAACTAATCCTATCATTTCTGCTAGTTTAGATAACAATGCTATTTATGCAAGAGAAAACAATTCCTACTGGTCATGTCAGGGGCATTAAACTAACTAACCAACTAAGGCCCCTACAATCCCACACGCTAACACTACATTCATCCTCCATACACTCACATAACAGCACATAACACACACCCCTACAATCACACTAGCAGACCCACTAACATACAGTTCCCGGCTTAGGTTCGGCATCCACTTCCCCAAGTGTTAGGCAAGTTAACTCCCTGCACTGAAGATGTTCTACTTCTTTATCACTAGGGAGGTCTGATGTTTGCAGCTCCTCACATCGGCCACTGGGGGGCTCCGACAGTTGTAATTCCCCCCCACAGTGACTCTGAGATGGTATAATCCAATCCAGCAGCAAACCTCCCTCCATCTGTTCTGTCCAGTCCGATGGGCCCCATGGGCCAAAGTCTGATCAAGTCCCAGATGATATTGGAGCATGAATCCTAGTGATCTCCACTCAGCAGTCATCCACTCAGCTGCCGAATATATCAGGTAGGGAAGGGTGGGCTCACTGCCGTCTCTTTCACCGCCGGCTGAATCGTGTCATCCTCGTCAGCTCTCTCACCGCCAACTATGGTCGCGCCGCCCCTCACCGATGACTCCGCTCACCTGTCTGTCCCTGAATTACAGGTTAGCCATATGAGCAAAACAATCCAGGAACACAAGTAGAGAGGCCATCACTTTCATGGAAGGTGGCAGGAGTTGACTTAACAGATGACTGCTTCTTAAATGGAAAGTTCTATGTGGCCTGCTCCACAGTGAGCCTGGTGATCCTAGTACTTGAGGGCAGAACCACCAATGTGGTCTACAGAGAGGTCCTTCAGTAGAGATGGAAAAAAGCACGTATGTCTCACTTAATTTCTTAAACTACAATCAGGGCCGGCTTACCCGCTAGGCGAACTAGGCATTCGCCTAGAGCACAGGCCGGCCTTTGGGGTGCCAAACTGGACCCCAGTGCCACGTGGGGGTGGCTGTGGAGGACCCCCGCCCCCCCTCTCTGGCTCAGCCCCCAACCCTCTGCTGGAGCTGGTGACCCGGGCGGGCAAGCAACGGGCGCGGGGGGAAACATAGCTTTGGCAAGCTGAGCGAGGTGCCTAGAACCACTGGAAGGTGGTGGGAGGGAGCTCCGGGAGGCGCCACGGAGGAGGAGGCAGAGGCTCCCACCGAGATTCATCCCCCCCCGCCACATGACAAGAACAGCCACACTGCAAGGTGGGCCAGGGGGCGTGGCGGGGGACTGGCCGGAGGGTTCTTGGGTTCCTCTCTGGTCCCCCAGCTTGACGCTTCCTGGTGGGCAGGCCGCCAGCCATCTAACCTGCAGGGGTTGCCAGCAAGGGGGGCCCACTGTGCCGCAGGGTTAGGGTGAAGCTTGGGCTGGGGGTCACCCGGCGGCACCTCAGGGGTGGGTGGCCAACAAGTTCCTGCTGCTCCCCACCGGCTGCCAAGTGGGCCGCCTACTAGGGGGATAGGGGAGGGAGACTCACGCCGGGGGTGGGGGGTGTCATGATTGTGCTGGTGGGCCAGGCAGGGCATGGAAATCCGAAACACAGTCCGAGGTCCAGGTACCAGAGAAGACAGAGTAAAGCGAGCAAAGTGCAAAACACCAAGTCAAAATAGCCTAGAGTTACCGGAGGTTGTATCAAAGAGTTCAGAAGCCTTCCAACTTTATAAGACTACTCATGAGGAAGATTGCTGAAATGAGTGCAAAAACCGGTGTGCTCATCGAGGATATGATTATGTTGGACTTTGCTTTGCTTATGTCAGAATTCTCTAACTATATTGTAAGATTAATAGCTTCACAAATTGATGCTCACAGAATTATTAAATGTGTCATTGTCAATTTTATCACAGTGGGTTTTTGTTTGTTGGCATGTATCTGCACACTGTGACCCCTTCTCAGGCTTTTTAAAGTCTTCATAGGGAGCAGGGAGCAGGGGTGATGGTTCTGAAGCAGATGCGATTATGGTGGGGGACAGCGTTGCTGGGGGTTGAACCGGCAGCGGTAGCTGTGGGTGGATGGACAACAGGAGCGATGGGAGGACAGGAGATTTGAGTTCTGGCGGAGTGGAAGACAGGGTCAAAGGAGGTGGGATGACAGGAAACCGGAGTTCTTGGTGGATCCAATCCACTTGTGGATTATGGGTTCTCAGCCAAGAGAGACCCAAGATGGCTGGATGACTGGAATCCGGGGCATACGAGCGATATCTAAACATAATTGTTCCTGGTGGTGATGTACCCATAGGGTGAGTGGCCGTGTTTCTTGTGTTACAGGTCCTGAGCGGAGCAGCCGTTCGTCGATGGCTTCCACCAGAGCCAGGGGTTTTTTTATCTTGGGTTGGGATACCATGTTGTTTAACAAAGAGAACGTCCATGAAACAACAGGCTGCTCCAGAGTCCAGCATGGCATGAATGAAAAGCCACCGACCATCAGGGAGTTGTATTTTAATAGGGATCAAGAAAGGTCCGTGATCTGGAAACAGAGAGCAGGAGGACCCCGCTAAGTGCCCCAAGCCCGGGGTCGAGTCAGGCCTGGGGCTGGTCTTTTACTGACGGTAGCGGGGCCTCAGGCCGATGCTGTTTGGCCGGACAGGTGAGGCGATAGTGACCAGCCCCACTACAGTATAAACAGAGGTTCTGGGTGCAGAGGCGAGTCTTCTCGGGAGTAGGGCGCGGCCGCACTATTCCCACTTCCATTGGTTCCCCCTCATTTCCTGATGTCCCATAACTGGCTGCACTGGACCAAGGCATTGAGCGGGGAGGGGGGGAGGGGCGGAGCCATGGTTTCTTGTCCGTCACCGGCTTTGTAACTGGCTGTCGATTAGAAGATATAACGTGATAAGGGTTTGGAGGGTTTCAGGGCGGTCTACTCGGCCTAGTTCATCCAAAACTTCATCTGCCAATCCCTCTGCATACTGGTCCATGAGGGCAGCCTTGTTCCAGTTTAAATCCTGAGCCAATAATTGGAACTCAGTGGAATAATGAGCAACAGACGTTTTTCCTTGCTTCAGTGCTCGGATTTTCCTGTTGGCGGTGGCTGCCTGTAACGGATTAGCATAAGTAGTGGATAACTGAGCAAGAAACCCTTGGAAATCTGACAGCAAGGGGGATGGTTCTACTAGAAAGGGAGTAGCCCATTTGGCGCCTTGCCCCTTTAAAAGACTGATCACAAAACACACTTTGCTTTTATCATTAGGAAAGTCCCAAGCTCTGAGTTCAATATATCACTTGCATTGAGCTAAAAAGGCTGGAAACTCATCCACATTCCCACCAAATTTCTCAGGTGGGGTTACAGGGCAATGGGGTGGTGGCGCAGCGGCGGCAGCGGCTTGTTGCTAAGCCTGAACAAAACCACTTGAATGACTGGTTGACCCTCTCCCAAATGGTGTGTGTCCTGAAACCCTTACAGGACACCACTAACGTGCTCTGCACCTATGCGGCCAGCCTGTGGCAAGTCATCCCCCTTATTCGAGAGCTGGACCAGGCACTAGCCTCCACACTACAGCAAGGCCCTTAGGGGATGGATTTACTCCCATGGGTCTGGGCCTTGGCAGAGAGGTTGCAGGTGGGCATCACCACCAGGTTGCATCCTCTCTGCAAAGAATGGAACTACAAGCTGGCCTGTATCTGCAACCAACAGATTAAGGGCAGAATTGCTCCCTGGAATGCAGATCTCATGGAGTGGAAGCGTGAGCTTGGCAGAGAAGTGTGGAGGATTCACACCAGCAGACACAGCCAGAGGAAACAGTGGATGGAAGAAGCTGGAGAGGAGGGGGAGGAGCCTCCAAGAGCCCAAACAGGCAGAAGTCCCACTACCAGTTGTCGGTGGTGAGTTGGGAGGTCAGCAGCAGCAGCGGGCATGCCAGCGGGCACGGCCAGGAGTGCCATGGTGGAGGATTCAGCAGAAATGATAGTGAGGGAGTACCTCACTGAGTCCCCTGAGCCCACCTTGGTCAATTCCCTCGAATACTAGTCACAAAAGGCCATAATCTGGGACAAACTCTTTTGTGTCGGTATGAATCTCCTCTCCTGCCCTCCCACTAACGTCCAGAGCGAGTGGGTGTTCTCCCACCTGGGAGAACTTCTCAGCTCCCACTGCTCCTGCCTGGACCCAGCCAGGGTGGACAAGTTGTCCTTCTGAAGATCAACCTCACCCAGCTGGGCCACCCTGCTCTGGACCTTGCAGAGTAACATCCAAGCCTACTGATGTCCCCATGCATGTCCCCCCATTCCTCCTCCTCTTTGGGTGATCCAGAATATGGCCTGCAGGTTGCAGCCCTTGGCACTTGGATGGGAGAATGGATGGCATGTGGCCTGTGGGTTACAGCCCTTTGTGCTTGGGTGGGAAGATGTATGCCTCTGCTGGGTGGGGGTGGGCTAGCCCCACACCCAACCCAAATTACATTTACCTCCTGAGAAAATACCTACCTCATGAACATCTACCTCATAACAAAACACCTCCCTCATAGCACAACACCCACTTCATGGAACAACATCCACCTCAGGAAACATCTACTTCAATAAACATCTGCCAGTACAAACAAGCCCCTGTCTGACTATCCCTTTCCATTGCATTTGTACAATTCACAATCACAACAGGTGATCTCTTATCTGTACAATGTGTTCCACTAATGATGAAGAACCAGAAATTTCAACTAGGGGCGTGTTGCCCAGCACGGCGCTTAATGTGCGCTTATGAACTATATCTCATAAGTAATAAAAATGGACTATGCAAAAATATGATTAAGGGACTGTACAGCAAGGTGATCCAATATGATGCCAGTTGAGACTGCACACCCGAGAGAAGAAAAACCTTTCTTTGCGTTGATGTTCCAGTGGCTCTTCAAGGTTACCTGCCCCCTTACCTGATGTGAGATGGACCAGTTCCTTTGTCTGCATAACGCCATGCCATGCCCAAGCATCTCTCCCTTATAATAATTGAATAGTGGGCACCAACGTTCTAAAATTGGCCCCTTTAGTGTTAGGCCGGAAGAACTGCCACTCAGAAGACACTGGCTGGGTTGACTGGCTGCTTTGTGCAGTCCCGCCCAGCGTTCCAAGGTCATTTGCATATGGAAGCTGATTGGACTTCACTCCATTCCACACCTCAAACTCCCCCCCGCAAGGCAGTTGGAATTTTCAGTTGCATACCATACCTCATAGGGGAGAGGAGAATGACGTCAGCTGCTTTGGTTACCACTGCAGGGAAAGACTGCCCTTTCCCTAGGCAGAGGCTGTGGGGGGGGGATGTAAAACTTAAGACAGACAGGCAGATAAAGGTTGGCTGATGGTTGCCAGGAAAGGACATAGGGTTGCCAACTCCAGGTTGGAAACTTCCAGGATATTTTAGGGATGAAGCCTGCTGAGGGTGGGGTCTGAGGAGGAGGAGGAAGAGGGGGACCTCAGACAGATACAATGCCATACTGCCCACACTCCAGACAAGCTGTTGCCAGTCTCCAGGTGACAGCTGGAGAGATCTTAAAGCTTTGGTGCTAATTCAAAGTGTTGCAATTTATCGACAGAGTAGTGTTTTGGAAAATCTTTAGGAATTGTTTGGTGCATTTACGATGGGGCTCCTGGGGAACTATTGTTGCCAATCTTGGCCCAGCAGCCATCAAACCATTCTCTTCAACCCCCTGCTGTGCAGCTGACTTTCCCCTAGGGTTGCCAATCTCCAGGTGGGACCTGGAGATCTCCCACTGTT
>NW_015162474.1:275472-285530 GCF_001447785.1 Gekko japonicus | reverse complement strand
ACTCCACTCTCCAAACCAGTCAGTCCCACATAGGGAACCATTGTTGCCAATCTCCAGGTGAGGGCTGGAGAGCACTCAGAATTACAACTGCTCTGCAGAAGGGAGGGCAGAAGTCAGCTGAAGTCAAAGGGGCAGATAATGGTAGGTTGATGGTTAGCTGGGAAGGAGATGGGGTTGCCAACTACATGCTGACAAATTCCTGGGGATTTGAGGGGTGGAGCCTGGAGAGGGTGGGGTTTGCGGAGGGGTGGGACCTCAGACAGGTAGAATGCCATAGACTACACCCTCCAAACCAGCCACTTTGTCCTGGGTAACAATTGCTGCCAATCTCCAGGTGAGGGCTACAGATCACTCACAATTACAACTGCTCTTCAGGTAGCAGAGATCAGTTCCTCTGGAGAAAACAGTGGACTCTGTTATTATATCCTGCTGAGGTCACCACAGCAAATTGACACTGTTTGCCCAAAGCCAGAGCACTGCCCCAGAGCCTCTTTCTAGATCTCGTTGTATTGCTTTCACAACAGGCTTTACTGCTAGTGAGGACAGAAAGCTCCAAACGCCATTAGGAGCTCTATTTGACATACATAGGCAACCCCTTTCCCCCTCCTCCAGCTACCTACAACTCTGCACGTACTCAAGAGACTCTCCCTGCAACTAATCGTTCGCCCATCAACGACCCGGCTAGGGCCATCAAGAGACAATAGCCCTAGCCTGATGATTCAATCACTCTTCACCCAGGTGCCAGTCCCCAGATTAAGTTATTAGCTTTCAACATTAACCAACCCCTGGCTCTCTTCTTCCCCTTTCCTTTCTACCAATAGTATGTTTTATGGGACAGACTAACAAGAGGTGTCACAGGGGGATGTGGCCAGCCTAGCCTGCCCCCCACACCACATTATAAAAGGTGCTACCCGACCACATGGTCTCTCTCTACCTCTCCATGACCCCTATCGAAGCTTTAACCCTCTTATGTCCTGCTTGCTATCCAAATACCCTTCCTCCATCTTTAAACTCTAGATCTGCAGCTAGAGTCCACGTGGTTCTGCCGGCTCAGAACACGTTTCCCATTTTCTATTCTTAACCCCTCCATTCTTCCATTGGAATGGCTCAATCAACGAGGACAGGTAACTATCACCCAACCAACGAATATCATGCAAATGTGCTTATTATCGATCTTTATTTCCTAGTATCTGTATGCTTGTGTATTGTCTGAATGATATATCTCCTTCAGTAAAAGACATTATATTTTACCAATTACAGTCTCCGTGTCTGTTCTGGTAACTACAGTAAAGGCGGGACTTCTGTATACAACGGTGTTTGCTCCCTAATTTGCCTATTGCCAATTAATAATCATAACTTCCCCAATATTGATTAAGAAATCAAGGCAATTTGGCTTTAACTAGAGGATCTATGTGTTTTGGCCTGGGAGCATTGTGGGCATGCTTCTCTTCTTTGCGGTGTCTGGCTGGGGTGCCTGCCAAGCAGTCGTGGGGTTATTTTGGGGGAGCCGCCATTGAAACTCTGGGGATGCCTGGTCTGACTTTCTGTCTGTTCTTCACAACCTGTCTTTGTAGACTTGAGGGGTAGCTTCATATATGTTTCCATTTATCCTTGGAGTAGAAGAATTCACCTTGATTGATTAGATTTCTAACCCACCCTCCCAGCCAAGGCCGGCTCAGGGTGGCTTACATAAAAACAACCTTGCAGACCCAGTTGCAAAGTAGAATAACAGCCCCCTTGGTGGGTGTACTGTGCACCTGTGTGTTTAAGCCTTAGTTGGTGGGTGCCTTGGACATTTATTATACCAGCTTTGATTTAAGAAGCTGAATCACTGAATTCAGTTTCTGGGGGAAATTAGCTAAACAGTAGGCCTCAGTGAGAGGTGGGGTAATAGCAGGAATCTGCTATCTGTGCTTATGGAGATAGTCCCTTTAGTAGTAGTAGTAGTAGTAGTAGTAGTAGTAGTAGTAGTAGTAGTAGTAGTAGTAGTAGTAGTTGTTGTTGTTGTTGTTGTTCTAGTTGTTGTTCTAGTTGTTGTAGTTGTAGTAGTTGTTGTTATTGTAGTTGTAGTAGTTGTTGTTGTTGTAGTTGTAGTAGTTGTTGTTGTTATTGTAGTTGTAGTAGTTGTAGTTGTAGTAGTAGTATTAGTAGTTGTAGTAGTCGTATTAGTAGTTGTAGTTGTTGTTGTAGTTGTTGTAGTTGTAGTAGTCATAGTAGTTGTAGTAGTAGTAGTTGTTGTAGTTGTTGTAGTAGTAGTAGTAGTTGTAGTAGTTGTAGTTGTAGTAGTTGTGGTTGTTGTAGTTGTAGTAGTTGTAGTTGTAGTGGTTGTAGTAGTGTAGTAGTTGTAGTAGTTGTAGTTGTAGTAGTTGTAGTTGTAGTAGTAGTTGTAGTAGTAATAGTAGTAGTAGTAGTAGTTGTAGTAGTAATAGTAGTAGTAGTAGTAGTTGTTATTGTGGTTGTTGTTGTAGTTGTAGTAGTTGTTGTAGTTGTAGTAGTTGTAGTAGTTGTAGTTGTAGTAGTTGTAGTTGTAGTAGTAGTAGTCGTTGTTGTAGTAGTTGTAGTAGTTGTAGTAGTAGTTGTAGTAGTTGTTGTAGTAGTTGTAGTAGTCATAGTAGTAGTAGTTGTAGTTGTTGTTGTAGCAGTAGTAGTTGTTATAGTAGTTGTTGTAGTTGTAGTAGTGGTGGTTGTAGTAGTGGTGGTTGTAGTAGTAGTTGTTGTTGTAGTAATAGTTGTAGTAGTTGTAGTAGTTGTAGTTGTAGTTGTAGTAGTAGTTGTTGTAGTTGTAGTTGTTGTAGTTTGTTGTTGTAGTTTGTTGTAGTTTGTTGTTGTTGTTGGTGGTGGTGTTGTTGTTGTTGTGCCGGCTCAGGCACAGGTCTTCATCGGATTCAATTTCAGTCAGCTCAGTCTAAGCCAACCAGCCATGGCTTGTAACGCCTGGTCCAGATCTTCCGGTCTGGAGTCAGACTGGTTGCGCAACAACAGATAGAGCTGGATGTCATCCGCATACTGGTGACATCCCAGCCCATGCCTCCGGGCAATCTGGGCAAGGGGGTGCATATAGATGTTAAATAGCACTGGGGAAAGTGCCCCCCCTTGAGGCACTCCACAATCCAGTGGGTGCCTTCGGGGCAGCTGTTCCCCTAGTGCCACCCTTTGTCCCCGACCTTGGAGAAAGGAATCAAGCCATTGCAAGGCAAGCCCCTGGACTCCTATGTTGGCGAGGCGGTGGATCAATAACTGATGGTCGACCATGTTGAACACTGCTGACAGGTCCGACAACAACAGTACTGCCAATCAGCCCTGATCCAAATGCCTCTGGAGGTCATTTGTGAGGGCATCCAGTGCCGTCTCCATCCCACGGTCTGGGCGAAAACCAGACTGGAAGGGGTCTAAGATGGAAGTGTCATCCAGAATGCTCTGTAGCTGAATTGCCACTGCCCTCTCTATTATTTTGCCCAAATAGGGCAAATTGGAAACCGGTCTACAACCAGTCCAAATTGTGAAAGAAATAGGTTTTATTAGGGGAAAATAACAATTTACATATTTACACTCAGATCAAGAACCACATGCATACAAGAAGAAATAAAAGAAGTTAGCAGATGCATAGAGGGAGTGGGGGATCAGGGTAATACTATACCTATCCTGCAGAGGCAAAGAGGTCCGGAGGTTGTAGAGAGAAAATGCATGGACCTGACCAGTGAGACCAAGGAGGGCCTGAGTTATGATCAGGGGTGATGGCTTTGTGTGTGCCCAGCTCACACACTGGGCATATGGAGGATATGATGACATAGATGAGCTAGTGTGACAATAGTGTGATGGGATTCATGTTGCTCAACAAAAGAAGTGTTTGAAGTTCTCCCAGTACCCAGACAAAAGGTGAGATGTTTCCTAATAGGTGTAAGAATGAGGCTAGGTGCCAATTAAGTAAAAGGTAAAACAATGATTTTGGGAACGCTGAACAGGGTCCTCGGGTTCAGACACAGAAGAAAAGGAGATTTTTTTAGGAGGAATTTTGGCTATTGCTAATTAAACTAATGAAAAAGAAACAATGCTGCTTGGTGACCCTCCTTTTGTGTTAGGTGGGAAAGAGAGGAACTGTTGTTTTGAAAGAAATGTGGGTATGAAGGCTGATAGGATTAGCGGTCCCAGAAGAAGACAAAGACATAATATTTGACATCTGTGTGGGTGAATAGAGTTCCTGGAGCAAACGGGAACTGTTAATGTTTCTGTTGGAATGTCCCCATTAGTTTATTATCTATAGGAGGCAAACTGTATGCCAAACATTTGGAACTCCTTTTAACAGACTGGATGTGCCTGAATAAAATTACAGGTCCTGAACAAATTGGTTTTTCCAAAGGTAAATCCACTATGGATCATTACTGTACCCTGGCCTTTCTTGCAGAAAAATATATGAATACAGGGACAAATAAGTTATATATTGCTTTTATTGATATGAAGAAAGCATTTGACTCAAGTGACACAGCCCAATTATGGACTAAGCTAGGGAGCTTGGGAGTGGATCCTCATCTGTTTCCTTCTGAGGAAACTTTATACCGATACATTTTGCTAAGTGAAATAGTCTTCTAGCAGCAGCCTGACTAGCAAAATCCCATTGTTAAAAGGGGTAAAATAAGGCTATGTGCTAGTCCCACATCTTTTAAATTATTTTTAACTGACCTGGCACAAATTCTAGACCCTATGAATGGTCACCCACCTAAATTAGGTGGTCGAACCATCCCCTTACTACTCTATGCTGATGACACTACCATCCTCTCTTGTACAAGATTGGGCTTGCAAAGGTATTTGAATGCCTTTTATGAGTACTGTCAATCTAACTCACTTTCTATTAATTATGCAAAATCTAAAGTAGTTATTTTTTCACGTTGTTGGCACCCACAGAAACGGACTATCAGCAATTCAACAACTGAACAAACAAAATGAAATACCTGGGGATCACCTTTAACCACAAATTAAGCTGGGTGCCGCATTGAGATAGTACCATTAACTTGGCTAAATGTTCGGTCTCTCGAATCAAACAATTTTACTTTGCAAGAGGCAACCAATTAGTTCCAGTGGCAATTAGAGTGTTGGTATCCCTATATGGATCTCAGCATTTACTAAGAAAGTGGAGGACATCCAAGCCTCATTCTTCACACAAATTTTCGGTATGCCAAAATGCATATCTTATTTTGCTCTTTGTTCCAAAGTGGGTCAGTCCCTGGTTGAGACAAAGGCATGGATTGCAACGTTTCAATTCTGGCTTAAAATTCATTTTAGAACTGATCCTGAAAGCCTTCTTGATTATCTGAAAAGAGATCTCTATACCTCAAGTTGATCAGTGGCTCTTATGTCCAAACCCAACCAATTAGGGATAGCAGTTGATGACTTTATTACATCTAATGAGTCATATATCTTTAGTTGTATTAAACAGAGACTGCTAGACTGGGAGAAACTTAAACTGTGTCCAATTAATCCGTATACTTGCTCTCCAGCCTCACAGGGTCTCAATACTTTCTGTCATAAGATGCCCCATTATTTATCAGACTTAATGACTCCGAATAATTGTAGAGCGTTTACGCTGGCCAGATTAAATGCATCTCCCTCTAAAGTCCTACAGGGGAGATACCATCGAGTACCCCCGAGTGAAAGACTCTGCTCCTGTGGAGCGAATACCCTTGACTCAATTCACCATATATTGCTCCACTGTTCTCGATATGACAATCCCTGTAAGGAACTATTTTGAAAGCTCTCACCCCCGTTTGACTAACTTTTCTTTTTGTCGGCATTTACTGAGCGACACTAAACGGGAGACTACTGTGGCTATAGCCAGTTTTTTGGTGGATATTCTTAAATTCAAACATGATCAAGTATGACTGTATGTTACATATGTTAAATCCCTTTTCTGTTCTGTATTTACTTGATTATCTATGTTATGCCTTTAAAGGTCAGAATTCAATTGAATTGTTGGAATGTGGCTAGGAATGTGAAAAGTTAATGATCAACCGATGATCCGATTGCTAGAAAGAAAAGGCTACCCAGTTGTGTGAATAGCATATTGATTAGGGTGATTTCACCAGGAAGGGATGAGCCAAATGAGATGATAAGATTTCTTCTTTCCTGTGGGCCTCAACAGAGAGAGAAATATCTTTGTTTTGGATGGGGGGAAAACTATTAGTCTGACAGATGCCCTAGGGCCACCCTTACAACATAGCAAGTTTCTTTTGCTACTAGAAACACTGTTTAGTTCTGCTCCATCTTGGTTTATTGTATATTTCCAGGCCACACTTTGGTCTTCTTCTAGGCCAAACATGGCTGGCACTTACACAGAGGGTGTTTGGGTAGCGGAGGAGATGATAAGGGGTGCCAGTGGATTCCCTTTGCAAAGGCTTATAGGAAGCCTTACATACCCTTCCAGCTGCCTTGGGGGTACTTTAGGGAGCCCCTGTCAAAAGTCTGGGGAAGTTTACTTTTCCATCTGTCCTCCAAGTACTGCTGTGGGAGTTGTGGGCGCATTTCCCTTCCTTATGGTGTCTGAGTAGGATGCCCACCAAGCTGCCATGGAGTTATTTTGGGGAGCCCCAGTTTAGACTTTAGAGATGTCTGGTCTGCGTTTCTGTCCTTCTGTCTTTTGAGATTTGAGGGGTAGCCCTGCATGTTTTTCCATTTATCTGCAGAGTGGAAGAATTCACCCCGATGGTTGGGTGTGCTCTGGACCCAGGTGCAGAGTAAAATAATACACCCGCATTGGTAGGTGTGCTCTGCAGCACCTGTGTGTGTAAGCCTTAGCTAGTGGGTTCCTTGGATGAGTACCCTTACACCCTCCCAGCTGCCATGGGGGTACTTTGGTGAGCCCCCTTTGAAACTCTGGAGGTGTCTGCCTTTTTGTCTGTCCTTCAAATACAGGCTGTGTATTTCAGCCGGGGGAGCTATGAGCACATTTTGGGTTTGGGTTTCTGGTGGACTCAGGGCTTCAAGCCATCACATCTACATATGCCCCACCAAACTTGGAAGGCAGATAGAGTGGAGTCAGCCAGAGATGTACTACAAGTTTGCTGTCTCTAGTATGCTGGGGGGAGGTTTCTATACACTCCTGAACCTTATGAATCTGTTCCTGTCATTTCCCCAGAAACCACTTTCCTGGGGGCACTTTATTTGGGGGGCTGTAACTCGGACCCTGTAAATCCAATCATCACCAAACTTTAAGGGCAGGTTGAGGAGACTCAGCCAGAGATTCTCTGCAAGTTTAGTGTCTCTAGCACACCAGGGGCCATTCTACCATGTCATAAACTTCACAAATTGTTTCGGTTTGTATGAAGCCTTTTTAGTTCGTAACAGTCCATGGTTCGGTTCATGGGTGGGCCACAAACCATGAACTGAACTGCATTTTCTCAGTTTGTACCCACCCCTAATTTCTGCTTTGCCTTCTCTGGCAACCCCATAGCCTGTCCCTTTTTTGTGTATCCTTCTCTTTTATGCACCTACCAGCCAACCTACTTTATCTGCACCCCTGCCTTCAGCTTTCCTTTCTTCCCTCCATTGGCTCAGCTTTTCTCTGGGAAAAGTCTAGCCAAGCTGACCAGTGGCCACTACCAGGCCAGCAAAGACTTTTTGGGGTGTGAAGGGGGCTGCTGGGGAAATGGAAATGCAAGCAAGATCTTCCTGTTAATCCTCTTACAAGAAGCTTTTTCTTCTCACACATGTTTGGATCCAACCCAATAAATAGCTCCTATTGAACCTTGCATGGGAGAGAAGAAAACTTTATTGGCTGAGGTATTTTACTTCTGAATTTCTTGGAATAACAAGGTTCTGGAAAAATGATCAAAAGTATGCTGACCTAGAAGTGGACAAAGAGACAACACCCTATCAAATTAAATTATATGTTGTAATATCAAACAACTTTTCCCTATAAACCTTAGTATACAGGGGAGGGATTAATTCTGAAAAGTTCATGGAACATTTTAGGAAAAACAAAACGCAGAACATCCATTCAGATCTTGCCTTCCTTCCCCTGCAAATTTTGCACAGACAGTTCATAACAAGGCACTCATCTGGCTGTGTGCATGCATTTCGTGAAATATTAAAATAAACCATGTGTACCTCAACAAATGCAAAGAACAGACAAATCATCACAGGAGGAAGAAATACAAATGTATGGTTGTCAAGACTGTACACAATTTCACTACACTGACATTTGGCCCAGCTGGTTATTTCTTGAGGGCCAATCACTGGCTCATTTCTCTGGCACCCAGCAGCAGATTTGGGGGTGGAACCAGGAGGAAGAAGTCATACATAGCCCACCCTCCAAAGCAGCCATTTTCTCCAGGGGAACTGATCTTTATAGTCTAGAGACCAGTTCCCAGGAGATCTCCAGGTACTGCCTGCAGATTGGCAACCCTAGGAGTGAGGCAGCAGTCCTCTGGAGACCCCCCTCCTGCCTTGTTTAGTGCTGCTGCTTAGGACTTTAGAAGAATTTTTTTAGGATTGTTTTAATGTGACCAGGTTTTAATGCTAGGCATTTTGTTAAGTTTGTTTTAAATTGTGTTGTTGTGTTCCAAAGACTTCAACATGTGCTACTGACTATAGTCTTTATATGCTCATTACTGTAGCTTACTGTAGGGCTTGGTTTGGTCAACAACCGTAGACATCATGAGTGCTCTCCATAGAACAAAAAAGAAACATGCCCACGCCTTCCAGAAGCACAAACGCAAGAATATGTGTACAGGTGTGGCACTCAACTATTAGAGGAAACAGGGGTAACCCAACAAACACTCTACCAATAGAGATACAACTAAAAAGCTATATACTATACTCACAAAATGTTGATCTTATATCCAAGTTCAGTCTAATTAGCTACATATAATATCCATATAAATTGCAATTGAAACTAAATAATCTAGTCAACAGGAAAATTCAGAACATTGTCAGTATTATAGTATTTTAAAGCTTCATTTGAGCACAGAAAGGTCCTTCTGCTGAAGAAGAAGATGAACTGAGTTCCTATATGCTCAACTAAAGGCACTAATGAAGACAGGAGTTGGAACAGAAACACATACAGCTATTTTTGCCAGACAAAGTTGACTTGTAAAGCTGAATGAATTTAGTACTTCAACTTATAAAGTACTAGCAGTAAAGCCCGTTGTGGAAATAAATACAACGAGATCTAGAAAGAGACTCTGGGGGAGTGCTCTGACCTTGGGCAAACAGTGTCATTTTGCTGTGGTGACCTCAGCAGGGTATAATGGCAGAGTCCACTGTTTTCTCCAGAGGAACTGATCTCTGCTACCTGAAGAGCAGTTGTAATTGTGAGTAATCTGTAGCCCTCACCTGGAAATTGGCAACAATTGTTACCCAGGACAAAATGGCTGGTTTGGAGGGTGGAGTCTATGGCATTCTACCTGTCTGATGTCCCACCCCTCCGCAAACCCCACCCTCTCCAGGCTCCACCCCTCAAATCCCCAGGAATTTGCCAGCCTGGAGTTGGCAACCCCATCTCCTTCGCAGCTAACCATCAACCTACCATTATCTGCCCCTTTGACTTCAGCTGACTTCTGCCCTCCCTTCTGCAGAGCCATTGTAATTTTGAGTGGTCTCCAGCCCTCACCTGGAGATTGGCAACAATGGTTCCCCATGAGGGACTGAGTGGTTTGGAGGGTGGAGTCTATGGCATTGTACCTGTCTGAGGTCCCACCCCTCCTCAAACCTCACCCTCTTCAGGCTCCATCCCTCAAATCTCCAGGAATTTCCCATCGGGAGTTGGCAACCCTATCAGGATTGGCCCCAATATGTTTTCTCCCAAAGGCCAAAGTAGGTGACTGGACCAAACTAAGTTGCCTACCATCAGGCACTGAGGGGAAAGTAGGGTTGCCAGCTATAAGGAGGGAAATACCTGGAGTTTTGGGGGGTGGATTCTGTAGAGGGCAGCATTGGGGGGGGCGGAAGGACTCAGCAGGTATAATGTCATAGGGTCTACCCTCCAAAGCAGCAATTTTCTCCAGGGGAAACTGATCTCTGTCATCTGGAGATCAATTGTAGCAGTGGGAGATCTCCAGGTCCCACCT
>NW_015162474.1:271520-275432 GCF_001447785.1 Gekko japonicus | reverse complement strand
AATTGGTTTTGATGCCAGCAGAGTGAGAAAATGCCAGAGGCTCTGGGTGGGTGCCTCATCGTAAATGCACCAAACAATTCCTAAAGATTTGCCAAAACACTATGTCGACAAATTGCAGCACTTTGAATTAGCACCAGAGCTTTAAGAGCTCTCCAGCTGACACCTGGAGACTGGCAACAGCTTGTTTGGAGGGTGGGGAGTATGGCATTGTATCTGTCTGAGGTCCTCCTCTTTCTCTTCCTCCTCCTCCTCCTCAGACCCCACCCTCAGCAGGCTTCATTCCTAAACTATCCTGGAAGTTTCCAACCTGGAGTTGGCAACCCTATGTCCTTTCCAGGCAATCATCAGCCTAACCTTTATCTGCCTATCTGTCTTCAAGTTTACTCCCCCCCCCCAGCCTCTGCCTAGGGAAAGCAGCTGTCATCATTCTCCTCTCCCCCTATGAGGTATGTTAAGGTTGAAAGTGTGTGAATGGTCCATAATCCCCCAGGCAGCTCTTAAAACATGTTCCTGGGACCTACACACCACCAGACATTCCAACCGCCTTGCGAGGGGGGGAGTATGAGGTGTGGAATGGAGTGAAGTCCAATCAGCTTCCATATGCAAAAGACCTTGAAGGTTCCATATGCAACTGACATTCCAACTGCCTTGCGGGGAGGGGGGTGAGTTTGAGGTGTGGAATGCAGTGAAGTCCAATCAGCTTCCATATGCAAAAGACCTTGAAACGCTGGGCGGGACTGCACAAAGCAGCCAGTCAACCCAGCCAGCGTCTTCTGAGTGGCAGTTCTTCCGGTCTAACACTAACATTTTAGAATGTTCATATAGAATGTTCTTACTCAATTATATATAAGGAGAGATTACTGATTATATTTGCAAGTTTCCCACTGACTATCAGTTTTATCAGGGGCATGTGTGTATGTATACAGTATATTAAAGAAAGCTAATTGGCTTAAATTTGTATGCACTATTTAAACAAACTTTTACAAATACAGAGAAGGGGAGGGATGTGTGCACCTCTACTGTCCCCATTCAGAACACATCTTGCACTCAATCCAAGAACATGTGCTCTGAGACTATGTTCCTGTAGTAATCACCCAAGCATGAATGCTGCAATCACAGTGAACTGGATCAAGCCAAAATAATTCTAATCAGTTTTGATTTTCAGCATACAATTTTATATGTAAAATCTTTTCAGATTTAAACATGTTAAGGAGAATAACTATGCTATTTCATCCAAGGAAAATATAGAGAAGAATAACTTCTTACAGCACAATTGGTATTGTGGTTGGACACTCCTTTAAACATCTGCCAGCACTCCAAAGAGGTCATCTTACTTGAGGAGGAAGCAGAAATATGATAGTCCAACAATGACTCAATGAACCTGCTTAATCATGTACAGTGTTTAAGAATCTAATTCTGGCACCAGGTTTGCTATTGTATCTTATAAAAGTAAGTTAATGCAAATATAGATTCAAATTTTTCAGGTTTGTGGATAGTAGTATCACATTCTCGGGGTGTGGCACTCACTGATACAGGAGCTTATGTTCTAAAGCATTCTTACTTTAGATGATTTTGGGTCCGTAACCCCTCTCTCACCTTAATCTATCTAAAATACAGAAGAAAGAAACATATATGCCATTCTGAGTTCTTTGGGGGAAGTGAAAAATAAAAAAGTGCTAGTAGATGCATAAATCAATAGTAGCACCAAAAGCTCCATACATGTAATGTTCTACATGGGGAGTACAAATATGTAATATTTTGATAAATGGTCTTTGACCACAAATAAACATCATTCATTCATACATGGGGAGTGGGGTAAGTTTCTAATTTCATATTCACAGAAAGAGACAAAAGTGGGGGAGTGTCAAATATATCGAATGCTGAAACAAACAGGTCTGATTTAAAGTACAGTTACTAAGGCATATGTTGTAAAATAAAAGAATTCCAGTCCAATCATATCCTGCTTCTTACGCTTTTCAAAAAGAATGTTTGTATTAGTGATACGTTAATATTGCATATGCTCTATTAGATTGCAAACATATTTCTAACAAAATAAATACCATTCATGCAAAATATGGTTTCCCTCCCTCTCAATTATTAATCACACTATATTTATCAAAAGGAAGTAGGTAAAGATATCAAGCCTAGCTCATTATTTCCTCAGTATGAAAAAGTAAATAATGGACTTTATACTCTTTTAGAACAACTTAAATATGTCTGCAATAACTCAGCACAGAGTACAAACAGTATTTGATCATAAGCTTGAAAAAATATTTACTTATCAGTTGCCCCAACCTATTTTGGCATCCTTTGGTTGGGTATACTCTATGCTTTAGGAAAACACAATGACTGGGATGGCCAGTTTGCCAGAAAGAAGGTATGGTGTTTAGGCAGTTGCAATGATGGCAGTTGCCCTGACCTGGAGAGCCCAGGCTAGCCTGATCATAGCTCAGAAGCTAAGCAGGGTCAGCCCTGGTCAGTCTTTGGATGGGAGACGACTGAGGGATACCAGGATCACTACACAGAAGCTGGCAACGGCAAACCACCTCTTGAGTGTGTTTTGCCTTGAAAACCCTACAGGGTCTCCATAAGTCAGGTGCAACTTGATGGCAAAAAGCAAAACAAGATCAAAGCTAATAAGACTGTAGAATAGTCAGATTGTTGGGATTCTTTTTGAGTAAGTCAGCAGAGTATTAAGAGACTGAGCCCATGGTGTGTTTTAAAATATAAAAGTTTACTATAAACCTAACATGGGAAAAAGGTACACAGGATATGAAAATAACAAAGAGCTAATATGCCTACATCCTTGCAGCTAAAAGGTAAAAACGGGAAGAGCTGAATGGCGTCTCCTTCTCTGGTCAGAACAAAGAACGGGAGGAGAAGCCAATATGCTAAATACTTGACACTTTGGTTTCCAATCAGAGTAGCAAATTAGCTCCAAAGTTCCTGGGCATCCTATTGTCTAAACAGATTGGTTACAAACAAACATGTGACAACAAACATCATTAACCCTGTAAATACTGAAGTGTTTTGACTTGTAACACCCAACACCTCTTCTCAAGTTACAACACTGAAGTCATGCAAGTTCAGTCTTTCACGCAGAGTCTCAAACTTCTTCTTCTCGAGTGGCTTGGTGAATATGTCCGCGATCATCTCCTCAGTAGGACAGTATTGGAGTTCAATCAGTCCTTGGTCTTGCAGGTCTTTCACATAGTTACATTTGAGAGCGATGGTCTTATTCTTGGATTTGGTGCTCTCACCTTTGCAGATAGTGATGCAAGCTTGATTGTCCTCAAAGAGTATTATTGGTTTTGGTTCATCTATTCCAAAGTCTTTCAGTTGATGAATAATCCACTAAAGTTCATAGCTGGCACTTTGCGCTGATACACATTCAGCTTCCGCGGTAGAAATAGCTACGACAGATTGCTTTTGACTAGTCCATTCAATCAAACTGTCTCCAAAGTAGAACAAGTATCCACTTGTAGATTTGCCATCAGGTGTGTCTTTGCCCCAGTTGGCATCCATAAATCCAGACAGTCTTGGGTCATCACAGGCTGAGATTTTAAGTTTGTAGTCCAAAGTTTCTATTAGATATCTTGCCAGTCTCTTTATAGCTTTCCAGTCATGGATAGTTGGTGAGCTGGTCTTTCTGCATAAGAGTCCAACAGCTGAAGTTATGTCTGGTCTGCAGATTGTGCTCAAGTATAATAATTTTCCAATTGTGGATCTGTATTTGTGGTTGTCTTGAAGTAGTGGTCCATCTGTATTCTTGAAGTAATCCTTTTCAAGAGGAGTGCTCACTGGTTTGGAATGTTTCATTCCCACAGATTCAATAAAGTCCATGATCTTTTGCTTTTGGCTCAAAATAAAACTTCCATCCTCAGTTCTTTCAATTTGTATTCCAAGGTAGTG
>NW_015162474.1:271303-271469 GCF_001447785.1 Gekko japonicus | reverse complement strand
ACAACAAATAACCAAGTCGTCAACGTAAGTAAGTATGTATTGATATTGTCCATTTTTAAGTCTTGAGAACAAGCAAGGTTCTGCTGTTCCTTGTTAAAAGTTCTGTTTTTGTAACAGTTTGGTCAGTTTGTCATTCCATGCTTTTGCTGCTTGTTTTAATCCATAA
>NW_015162474.1:262707-266360 GCF_001447785.1 Gekko japonicus | reverse complement strand
TGTTTGGCGAGATGACCAGTTTTTGCACATATAAAACATTTAACATCTTTCTTTACATTTCCTCTTTGATAAGCAGGCTTCACTCTAAGAACCGACATGCTATCAGCGAGCTGGGAGATTTCCCTTCTATTCCCCTCAGCTTCCAAATAAGAAATTGCATAATCAATGGTTAATTTCTCTACTAACTTCAAGAACACAACTTCCTGAGCATAGTCTTTTGTTAATGAGCCCAAAATTACAGCAATAACAGAATCATCAGTTGGTGGGCTTCCTATGGCCTTTAGATCATTAAAAGTATCCATGATTTTGTTCAAATGTGCAGTTAATGAGTCTCCAATTCTCATTTTTGCATTAAACAAACGTTGAAGGAGAAAGAGAGTGTTAGCTCTCGATTTTCCATTGTATTTTTCATCTAAATGGTTTATCATTTGTTTTGCAGATTTGCACGTTAAAAGCTTTTGATTGTCACTTGCAATAACGCTCCCAAGGATTAAAGATTTTGCAAAACCATCTTTCTCTTTAAATATCTCTTTTTGTGGATCATCTGCAGGAGCGTCCTTAGTAAGTACATGCAAAGCAGACTGAGATTCTAGAGCACACTCAATTGATCCCTTCCACCAGTTGTAATTTGTTTTAGATAAAGGTGGAATATTGAAGAAAGACAGATTCTTTGGAGAAGCCATTTTTTACTTTACCAATCCTTTCAACAGAGGCAAACCGGCAAACAGGCAGTCTGGGCAGCGCGGAGTTAAGCGGAGTTCCTTTTGATCTCCCTCTTCCAGCAGCACGATGCAGCCCTTCGCGTAGAGCAGTATAGACACAAATCTTCTCTCCCCTTCTGTCCTGCCTGCAATGGCTAGACAAGCTCAAGAAAATGGAAAAAACTCTTCTCTGCTCCCACTTAATCCAGAAAACGTTTCCAAAAAAAATCGTCTGTGCTATTCTTAAAAGTTTCTAAGTGAACTCAACACACATGGTCACCTCTGCGCAGATAGGAGCGGATCTGGGCTCCATAACCTTTGTTGGGATTCTTTTTGAGTAAGTCAGCAGAGTATTAAGAGACTGAGCCCATGGTGTGTTTTAAAATATAAAAGTTTACTATAAACTTAACATGGGAAAAAGGTACACAGGATATGAAAATAACAAAGAGCTAATATGCCTACATCTTTGCAGCTAAAAGGTAAAAACGGGAAGAGCCGAATGGTGTCTCCTTCTCTTGTCAGAACAAAGAATGGGAGGAGAAGCCAATATGCTAAATACTTGACACCTTGGTTTCCAATCAGAGTAGCAAATTATCTCTGAAGTTCCCGAGCATCCTATTGTCTAAACAGATTGGTTACAAACAAACATGTAACTTAACAAACATCATTAACCCTGTAAATACTGAAGTGTTGACTTGTAACACCCAACACAGGTCTGCCAAGGTATTTTTTTTTAGGGATCCCACAATGGATAAAGAAATATCTGGATGTTGCACTAGTACGTGGATAAATATGCATATTGAAGAACTGCTCTGCAGTGGTTGGTGCATACTCCTTCGGGATTGTTTTGTTGTGCCTCATTAAATAGAAACAGATTGACAAACAACTGACCCTGCTTAAGGCTACAAATAGCTCAGCTTTTTAAAGATTAATTTTCAGGCTACTTCCAATGATAATATTTTGACACTTTTACTATCAAATTTTATGTCTGCGTAATTCATCCATTTCTGAAAGTGGAAGATTTGGTGGGCAAAACTAAGTTTTGTCCTAGGTCTATTTATGTCAAAAGGTAATATCTGAGCTATCTTGTCATTATCACCCTGAATGTATGAAATTTCCTTATGATAAGTCTGTGAGTTTGATATAACAACACCCTCTGAACCATGCTGGCTAATCTGTCACTTAACTAGATCCAATCAATGCCTTGAATTTATTTATAGTCCACCTTTTTCACTGAGACTCAAGACATGTAGTATTGTGAGATAGCTGTCTGATCAGCATGCATGGGTCTATCAGTAAGGGTGCATTCCCAAAGAAGAATGTTAATGTTCCTTAATGGCTCTAATTTCTCAATGAGATCTGATTGCCAGGAGATGGTTTCAAATGATCCCTCCTGTTCAAGGACTCATTAGAACTTGGAGAAGGTCTCTCCCATGCACAGCCTAAGGGTCGGGTAAGTGTGAAAAAGGACAAACTTGGGATCTGGGTCAGAGAAAGAAGCAGAGAGAGTAAAAGCTATCTGGAAAATGAAGCTTGTTACAAGGTGCAGGATCTGATGTGGGGTAGTGGATCTGCTGGCTTGTAGGGGAGGGCAAGGTATAAATCTGACAGATAGACAGGCAGACAGACTGACTGACTGACTTGGATGCCTCTAACAGTGTTCTACTTAGAAATGAAGTATGCACTGCAAGAATACTGATAGTTTCCTGTGCTTTTTTTTCTGTCCTAAAGGGAGACATACCTGAGATCTGGTATTACTGCTCCTGGATCTTCTCACTGCTTAGAGAAACACACCTATACAAATCTTTGCACTTGTGTGCTTTGTAGAAGGGAGACAGAGGTGTGTGTGTAAAGCAGGGTCATGTCACAGCCAAATTATGGAACCCTGTAGGGCTTTCAAGGCAAGAGACATTCAGAAGTGATTTGCCATTGCCTGCCTCTGCCTAACAACCCTTGGGAGTCTCCCATCCAACCCTGCTTAGCTTGTCAGATTTGACAATATCTTCCTAGCCTGGGCTATCCAGGTTAGGGCTAGAGACAGAGGAAGGCTATGAAAAATCTGTCTATTCTTTCAGGTTACTGAAAGATCATAATTTCATTTAGGATGTTCCTTTTATTTATGTATGTGCCATCAAGTTGAACCAAGTTATTGTGATCCCAGCAAGGGATTTTCAAAGCAAATGAGTAGCAGAGGTGGTTTATCATAGCCTTCCTCAACAGTCTTCCTTGGTAGTCCCCAATCCAAGTAACTCACCCTGCTTCGCTTCTGAGATCTGATGAGATCAGGCTATACCACAGCATCCCACATCTTAAAGATGGTCCTTTTAGAGGGAAACAATCTCCTAATAAGAAAAAAATAGTGGCATATGGCAGGAATTTTAATTCTGCCACCATTCATGGGTAACAACTATCATGTGTAAAGCAAATCCAAGACATCATCTTCCTGATATCTCCTTCCTCCATTCCTGTTTGGATAGATAGAAAAGCCCCCCCCCCATCACTCTACTATATCCCTACTGAGGAAGGCTTTAGTTGCTGACTTTCTGTTTCTCGTGCATTCTTAAACGTGCAGCCTCTCTGTCAGAAAATAGGTGGAAACCCCAGTAGGTATCTTCAGAGACCTACCATAGGCAGCTGTTGATTGCTGTCTATTTTTTGGTCATACCCTCCAGATAACATCATCACTCTTGTTATAGATCCATCCTTTCTTTACACTCCTTCTCTCCTGTCCCTCAGTTCAACAGAGACTTGAAGGTGTTTTCTTTTTCTTTTTAAATCTCACATGTTAACTACAATAGCAAAACCAGAGATTCCCCCTTACCCATTACAAGTGTTAACTAGCTGAATAGAACTACTGCAGGGTCTCCCTACCTTTCTCGCTTAGATTTGGATTTTACATAATTACATCCCACTGTCCTTTGTGGCCCCTTGACCTGTCTGTTTCCCCCCCCC
>NW_015162474.1:219309-262671 GCF_001447785.1 Gekko japonicus | reverse complement strand
AACACATTGCATTTGAAGAAGTGGGCTCTGGTCCACAAAAGCTTAAACGGGACCAAAACTTTGTCAGTCTTTAAAGTGTCACAAGACTTCTGTTTATTTTTACTGAGCGTGAGGTAATTTGTGTGCGAGGCGAGGGAGACGCTCTCCATCGTTAGCGATGCACTGCAGTCACCTCACAGGCCTGAGCGCTTGCCCAGCGACGCCTCCGCCCTGCTTAATTTGGCGCAAAAAGGCTGCAGCGCCGAGGTAACAAACAACCCCACCCCCTCACCCAAGAGCGTGCGCCTGCGCGCCTGCCGCACTCCGCTCCCGGCCTCGCGGCGCCCCCCACTTCTTGTGTTCCCGTGCTCAGCCACCCCCCCACACACCACAAAACACCAACCAGAGCCCCGCCCCTTCGCGAGCTCTCTGGCTCGCCTGAGCCCTCCCACAGGCGCTGGCAGGAGCCGGGGAAGCGCCGCGACGGGCAACGTTTGGGCGACGTCAGTGGGCGCGCGCGGTTCAGACTCCAACTCTTTAAAACGGCGTGTAAACTGAGATGCTGCCACAGAGAGCAGCGCGCCAGCGGCGTCCCGACTGCGCCACAAGGTCCAGGGACAGACGCGCCGGCTTCGTCTGCCGCGCTAAGCCTCCCCCCGCCTCGCACACGACGCACATCCCGAGCTGAGGCGGGAAGGCTCCCAACGTCGAGCCCAGCTAAGAGCCGGCGGCGCTTCTCGGCACCCTCCTCCAGTCACCACCCCGGGGGATGACAGCGGCGCCCTCGGCTGCTCAGCAAAGCCCCCGCGCCCTCCTCGCCGCCCCCGCGCCCTGGCACCATGGACACCTCCTCGGCGGTGGCCGCCCGCGCGCTCCTTCTCCTCGGTTTGCTCGGGCTGGATGCGGCGCCTGCCAAAGGCTCGGGCAGCGCTGCGAGCAAACGCCAGAGGAGCTGCCCGGCCACCTGTCACTGTGAGCCCGACGGGATGCTGTTGAGAGTGGACTGCTCGGACCTGGGCCTGACCAGCGTGCCCGCCAACCTCAGCATCTTCGCCTCATACCTGTAAGTTGTGGCGCGCGGTAGGGGCGCCTTTCGCCAGCCACCGGAATGGAGGCGGCGGCCGGCCGGGGTGGGGTGGGGGGCGAGGGGAAGAGGCACCGGTAGCCGCTCCCGGCAAACGCAGGGATTCCCTTACAGCCTTCGGTCCCGGCTGGGTTCACCGCCAAATTCCTAGGTGCTAAGGAACAAATTAGGGTCTAGGTTGGGTCCCAGATGGCATCACAGAAGACCCACCTAGATAGCAAAGAAGCAAGGAAGGTGGAGAGCAAATAAAGTAAAAGGGCAACCATTTCCAAAATAGCCAAAGAAGGAGGGATCTAGTAACTATATGCAAAGGGATCAGGAGTGCATCCCTGAAATGTGGTTACTTCTTGAGTTTGTTGCACAAACTGTAAATCTTTCTTGACCCTAAAGGTTTGTTTTATGACAACCAGCTCTTCTGTAGAAATGCATGTGAATTTAGTTGTAGGACCTCCAAATTAATGTTTGTAACTTGGGATATCTATTCTGTAGGAGCATTCCAGGAGATCATATAAACTGGAGTCTGTTTGTGGCACCTTAAAAACCCACACAATTTTGTTCCGTCAGAAACTTTCTTGCTCTAGATCCCCATTATTGTCATTTTATGTAGGAAATATGGGGAGGGGGACAAATAAGCAGGATCAGAGTGTCATGAAATTCAGGAAGGTACAGGATCAATTTATGTAATCAAGAAAAATACAGAGACCATCCAATAACTGTGCTAAACTAGCTGACACCTGTAATGGGTGTGGAATACCATGTTTTGCTAAAACAGTTATCGCTTATAGTGAAATGAAATTCATAGTCCCTGGGATTTAGTTTAAAGAAGGGTTGTATCGATGACACAGTGATGATCTAGATTTAGGGGGTGGTTCTGAAATATTAGGGCAAACAGAGACACATATCTGTCTGCCACATTATGACACCCAAGCAGTAGAAAGCTTAGGGCATGGTGATTCTAGTGCAGACTTCCCAAACGTGGTGCCTGGACACCAATGTGGAACTTTCAGTGCACCATGAAATCTTCAGTAGCTAATTACCAAGATCTTACAAGTATAGCCACATATGAACATTTTAACCATCATCATGAACGATGCCATTAGAATGCAGACAATCCGTGTTCACATCAAAACTGTAAGCATTATAGTGCAATCCTAATTAGAGTTATACCTTCTGTTCCAGTGATCATTAACTTCCGTGGACTGAGAAGGGTGTGACTCTGATTAGAATTCCATTGTGAATCACCAAATCACTCTCTTAATTACGTTGAAGAAGACTGCTGCACACTCCGTTCTTTGAGGACTAGGATCCTTAGTGCACCTCTACGCCATACTGTACTTCATGTAATATATTCATTGTCTGGAGATATAGACTGTACAAGTGTGATCTCTGGCTACAGGCATAAATCATCTGTCTGTCATGTACAGTGAATAAGCAGTGAATTTGGTGAGCCTGAATGGGGGGAAAGCACTGGTGAGGAGTATTAAATACCCACCTGTATTGGAACATTTCTCTCATAGAACAGTTCACATAAGAATTAATGTATAACATGTGATTATCTTACAAGCTGGGAAAATATTATCCATTGTGGCTTCTCAGTATTTGTATGCTGTTGCCTTATTTTGGTGTGTCTTGAGGCGGTGCTGTACAAATGGGAAAATGGGGATCTCAGTTCAGAGTCAAAGCCTTGTTCACTTGGGATTCTTAGAACAGGAATTGCGGCACATTTCATAGAAACCGAATTTGTTTCTTGCATAATGTCACTAGTGTGTTGGTTTCCAAAAAAAATTTTGTTTAGTACTTGTTGATCATAAAAAGGGATATAAAATATTTATAGACATGGCTATTCTATTACCCATTCAGAATAGGTACAGTACACTTACACAAATCTGTTATATGATGTATTGTTTATAGGGTAATTAAAATGAGATAACAGAAACTTGATTGGACCTGCTGGCTATTATCTTTACCTTTGATCCTCGGGGCAAGGCTTTGAACTACAGAATTTGATTTAATTTTTAACTGATCTCTATCTAGATTCCTGAGAGCTAAAATAAAGCAGTTGCCAATGAAGACTGGGAAATACAGCAATAGGAAAAGACAGAGGATGCATCTGTGATCTAGGACAAGATCACTTTGGTTCAGCTATCTAGAATCTATATATGTTAATGTTAGATGTTAGGGTGTTGGAATAAGAGGTACACATAATAGATAGAACAAAGTTTGAGTTCAGTGGCACTTTTAAAACAAACAAAATTTGATTCTGGGTATACGCTTTTGTGTCCATGCGTACTTCATAATTGATAGCTCTTGCTCTGTGAATGGAAAACTTATTGCTTTCCGTTATATAGCTCCCACTTCTGATGTCTTAATGGTGAAATGTAAAGTACATGATTTCACAAAGACAGTTGCCTTAATAAGTACCTTTGTAATGATAAGATAGTGGAACTATATTAAAATATATTATGTTTATTTATTATACCCATATTCTACCTAGCAACTTTGTCTTTGTTCTCTGCATTTAAGTGTGTGATATTTGCAGTCTTGGTTCTTGTTTGGTTTTCCTGCCATTTTTATAATATAATACAATACAATACAGTAATGAATACTTTTTGCATTTTAAGTAGATAACATTCCTTTTAATTGCTCCATACATCTGAGTCCTCAACATATTTACTTAAAAGAATGTCCGACTGATTACAATGGACCATACTTCTAAGAGTGTGAATTCAGGATCACAGATTAGGCTTCTGATACAGTTTATAAAGCAAAAATATTCTGCACATGGCAACCTTGACACAAGAGACTGCCTTAAACCCCTTTGTATGAGAGGATTCAAAGACTGCCCTAAGACGTTTCTGGCTTAGGGTCTATGTGGCAAGGGTACTTACCTACATTTTTAAAATAGCTGATACAGGCCTCTGTTGGCATTGCATTTGTCCGATCCATTGCAAATGCAAGACATGTCTCTTCCTCATGTATGACACAATCTGGCATGCTTTACATCCTAATCCTAATCATGTTTACTTTAAAAGAACTCTCTTTTACTTGAGTATAACTCATTTCCAAATAAATATTACATATTTATAGCATATTTATTCAGAAGTAAGTCTCACTGCATCCAATGGAATTTGTAACAAGAGTGTGTTAATTACACAAGACTGACAGACCAAAATTGATTTATAAGAAAACAGAGGATAGAGAAGTGTTGGAAATTATGAGTTGCACCTCTTAATTAAAAAAAAATGTTTTCAAGTTTCAGCATTACACATTTTGTGGAATAGCATTTTCCTTATGCTTAGTTGACTCACTGCATCTTTCCAGGAGGATATATTTTTGTTTTCTTGGGAAGAATTTAGATTGCAGGGCAGGAAACGTATTACAGGATAGTGTATTTGTGTTATTTCAATCATCCTGAGCAATGCTTAATGAAAATTTCAGGTGATGCTACCCTTTGTTATTTTCACTGAGTTTTTATCTTTTGATTGAGAAAAGGCAGGTGTGCTAAAACTACGCCATCATATAACTTGGTAAACACTGATTTAATCAATGGCTAAAATATGAGCAGTAAGTAAAACTCTTGGATGTCAAGTGCTGAAATATATTTTGAAATATTTTTTCAGGATTGATGCCTAAATATGTGATATTTTTGCACTACCAATGTACATAGTTGATACAAAATTCTTATCGCTGCAGTATTTCAGAAGTTGGCATTCTGGATATATTGTTAAACAGTGTTTTCAGAAATAAACATCAGTTTGGTTCCTGTGTCAGATTAGCTGGTCTTGCAAAAGCACTATAAACATTTGCACTGATATATCTGTCTGCAATGTTACTGGCTCAGTCCTCCTGGCATCATGTCAGAACATGGCTGAGGGAACTTAAGTATGGTCTGGTATAATGCCTCAGTTGGCAAACCATGATTTGTAACTGGCCAACAAACCTAAATCATAAGATATGGTTTGCCAACCAAATGTGGTTTGGTGTCAGTCAATAAATGTAGTCACAGTCATTGCTCTGCCTGCAAAAGCTATTGCATGATGGAAATGGGAGTGATCATGAATCCAATCCACATGTTATGCAGTACACGGGTTGGTTCTGGGGGGCCCTCCCCTGTATAACAGTCAGACATGACATGCTGGTTCTCCTCAATTCCTGTGCTCATAGTGCTCAGTTCTCCCTTTCCCTTCATTCCACTTATCTGAGCTGAAACAGTCGCAAGGCAATGTTTGGTTCAATGGGGAAACTCGGGTGTTCAAATCCTAACTGCGCACCACGTGTGCAAGAACTAAGAACTTGTAACTCGTATCTGACTGTTACACAGAGTAGGGATCCCAGAACCAACCTGTGTACTCCATAATGTGTGAACTGGTAGCTGAGAGGGTGGAAAATTAAAGCTGCTTCAAATCTTAGTTTGCTTGTTGTATGTTTGGAAACTCAAACCATGAGTTGGTGTGATTGAGCCACAGTATAGTCTTTTGTTTTAGTACCACTTTCTATGATGATGATGGGCAAACAACAGGAATGGTCTTAGTGGTTATGGGGCCTTGAACAAAAGTCAAATAGGGGGATCCCCACATCCTCTTTATTCCCACCCTCACATACCTCAGTCATCTGTAGGGTTGCCAGGTCCTTCCTCTTAGCAACTTGTGGGGTGGGATTTACCAGGAGCAGGAGGGAAGCTCAAGCTACGTTGCTGGCAACATGGGGACATACCTGAAGTGACATAAGCACATTGTGACATCATGGCAATGCTCTGTTTTTTTCAGCAAGAACTCTATGTTAAAAATGGCTGCTACCATAAAGTTTTTGCCCAAATACCAGAGTGCCACCGTGACATCACTGACGTGAGGATGTCACTTCCAGTACACACCAGAAGTGATGTTGCCGCATCACCTGCAATGTAGCCTGGGCCTCCCTCCTGCTCTTGGTAAGTCCCCCCTCTGGCCAGCTGATTGGCAGCAGGGGGTGGGGCCTGGGACTGGTAATCCTAGTCACCTGTGAGTTTGTTGTGGGGGTCAGCACAGTGTGAGAATAGCTGCTCAGTGGGCCACAGGAGAGAAGAAAGAGCATATGATGCAGTTGTGCGTGCTGCCTTCACACACAGCTTCAATCTGGCATACGAGCCAACCACATAGTAACAACAGCTGGCTGCTTGGTGGGAGGTGCTCTCTACTGGCATCAAGGAAGGACTGAGTCATAGAGCGAGAGGGGCTACCATGTGCCATCCACCCGCTTGCCCACCCTCTCACATGCCAGCCAGTTGACAGGCCAGAGCTGTCTGCTGATTGAGCAGTGCCTTGCAGTACCCCTTCTCCCACTGTGTGTCACCTTGACTCAGTTGCAGCATGTCAGGGGCAAATATATGTCAGTTGGGGGAGGTCAGCTTTTGTCTCTTACCTGTCAAGCTGATATTGTGGTTGTGGCAAGGAGGGCAGCCAAGGCAGTTGCATGGCAGTTGGGGCCCCCAGGCTGACTAATAGCTAAGATTGCCAATGCAAGTACAAGCTCTAAATCATCATCTTCCCCATTCATGTATAAAGCAAGGCTGCTTGATAGACCTACTTTTAACATCAAAAGGAGTTCATGGATGAGGAGAGCTGATGAAGGAGTACCTAAATGAAAAAATAATGAATAATATTAAAAAAAACCTAGTTGCATTGTTTAAACTAAGAGCATGACATGCCCGCTGTTGAATAAAAATAATGAATACTACAAATGCATCAGCTGTACAGTTTATTCTTGATTATATTTCAAAATGGAAATATTAAAACATATATTTTTGTTGGTAGTTACACATTTGTATATCAAGAGGCCTTTAATGTTTAAAGTGTAATTGTTTCCTATTTACTTTAGGCCTAATAGCACACACATTATTCCTGTTGATTAATGTAAATTTTACATGATATCTGACTGATGGTAAACTGAGAGCCTCTCTTTCTAGTTACAAATGTGGTGTTTTCTTATCAGTGTGCTGTAAGGAAAACTAAGATCCAGGATCTGCAAGTCCTTTACATGTGGAATTAAAAGCCATAACAATTCTGTGCTGTAAGAAAACCTCACCATCTCTATTCATTAGGTAATGGATGCTGGAATTTAAGTAGCTGTCCGAGACCACAAGAATAAGTTGGTGACAAAATCACAAATAGTGTGTTTTTTTCTTTTTAACAAAATAGATTAGACAGCACAATTCACTAGATCTGTTATATAAATAAGAGGATAAATCTTATCAAGATCTTTATACTACTTAGTCTTAGAGTAGCTTCGGTCCCGGTCACACGGGCCGTAAAATGTGGGGGGGGGGAGTGTGGCAGTTTGGGCCGGAGCAAAATAACGCGCAGCTGCCCGATCACAGGTCCCGTCGAGGTCCCGTGGGTAGGGGCGAGGTGGCGATCACACGACGATCCTGCAGCGCGGCAAAGAAGCGGTGCGGCGCGATCTCACCAACGGCATGCACGATTCTGCAGAGCAACGGAACTTTCACTTTCCTCTTTGTGCACATGCGCCGTTGGGTGCGATCAGACCCCAGCCCTTGCCCCACGGTTTCCGGAAACTAGTACCTTGGAGGTACTAGTTTTTAACTCCGCATCTTCGGTGGGAAGCCTCGGGTTCACCATGGGAGCTCTACGCTTCCCAGATGTTGCGGTGTGATCGCGCCTGGAAAATCCGCCTATCATCCGTCTCAGTAGCGTGGCTAATGCTCCGTGTGACTGCAGCCTTCATAGACTTTCTTGAGACAGCTAGTCCAGGATAGGTGACTGGCCTGTCTTCCTAATAGGCCTGCCTTGCCTTATTTGTTCCTTGCATATCTTTACTGTTAATGAGTTGAAAACTGATGCACATTCAATTGATGCATGATACAATTACCTAAAGTGCTTTTGTCATTGCTCTTGCCATCAGTGGCCAGATTTTTGTTCTGTTGTATTTTTTTTCGGGGGGGGGGGGGTCGCCTTTTAACATTTTGATTAGTCCTGTTTTTAAATCTGGGTCATTTAAAGTGATGGTCAAGACTTTAGCCTCAAGTGGAGGGAGAGACCCACCTTGTCTATATTCTTTACCTGCCAGAAGAAGTATTCCATAATATGGGGGTCACTATTAGTCTGAACTTTTCCTACATGGTTGCAGTTGTTATGCTAGTATAGTATCTTGCAAAAGTTAATTCTTTTCTCTATTAAAACTTTTAAATATAAGAATCTTTTAATTTAAAAAAGTACACTAACTGTTCTACATAACAAAGATCTGTTTATAAAATGCAAAGATAAAGGTAAGTTCAAAGGTGTATTGTCATTTAACACACGTTCAGGCTAGGAAACTCTTCTAGCTGTCTTCGTGATCTGTTCACTGTTTTAGCTAGTGTATTGTTTTAATCATTGCATTTTACGAATGAAGGAGTCCTTCTAATTTACGACTAGATTATGGTGGATGGGTGGGGTGATTACTTTATAAAAAATTAGTTTTAAAAATCTTTTTTACTTTGATTTATGTGAAAAAATAGCCAGTGGCATTTTTCAAGTTGTTATTTTTTTAAAGTACTGAATTTCCTTTTAGTTGTTAAAACAACTGAAACAGTTTTTATACTTGTCACTTTCTCTTGCTTGCTAAACAGCAGTGGTAAAGAATAAATCTCTGCATTGTTTTCATTCAGGGTTGTGTGCCTTTAGGGGGAGGAATTGAAAAGGCGCTTGCACACACAATGCTCCTTTTTGTGGTGACTGCTCTGTGGAAATGATATGTAAGCTGACAGGGGAGAAAAAGGAAATTCCCTTTAAACTAGTAAAATACAAGGATCTGGCACAGTGAAGGCACCTTCAGTTTGTCTTAGTATCTGGAGTGCAGAGGACAATTGGGCTGACAGAGGGAGCCCAACTCCAGCTGAGAACGCGTGCATGGAAGTGACCTTCCCAGTCAACATGCCAGTAGAGATTAGGGTTTCTTCAACTATTCCCTTGTTAACGCAGCCTTTTCTCCAGCACAGTTTGTCTTTCAAAAGCTTACAATTAAAATCACAATCCATTTGCAACAGTTCAGAATTTCTTCTGCTTATGTGCTCTGTGACACTGCCATCCATTCTTGCTTAAGGCTCTGATTTATTGTACTAATGCATACTTGAACATAATTTTCACTAAAATCAGTGGGGGTTTACATCCAGGTGAATGTGTAGGATAGTGTAGTGTAATGTATGCTACTTTGTTATAACTTATTTGCCCACTTAGAGTCTGGGGCCAGTTTCACTATAATGTAACAGAAGAGAATGGGAATGTAACCAGGAGAACTGAATTTACAGTTTGTATCCTGGAAAAAAAATAGCACAATAACAATGCAATACCTTCAGAGACAGAGGGCCTGGGCTTTAACTCAGCTATGCCATATAAATGATCATTCCCTCATCCCCAGTGAATCCCAGCCACACCTGAGGTCAAGTCTGCACTGCTGCTCAGCCATACATCCACTGATATTACTGCTGTGAGCAATCAAAACATTCTCCTGCCAAGTGCTGTTGGGCCACAATGTCCTGTTCCCTGACTGAGGTCTTTTGTGTCTGGCTATTTACAACAACTCTTGTTCTTTGTAGTATGGCAGCTGGATTGTGCAGTTCCATGTCCAATAGGTTTGGTTCCTAGTGCTGGCATAGGAATGGCTGTTTTATGGATTGTACTCACAATGAGTAACTTCTGTGTACCTCTGGTGGTGAAGAAGAATGTCATTTGGTTCATTTGCAGTGGCAGACCATACTATGGAATTGGATGAGCAAGTCTTAGATTTACATGTCTTCCTCCCCTCCCCCTTACCCTTTTCATGTTCTGATTTCCTCTTTGAGGCAGTGAACTAAAGTTTGCCATTACATATGAACTGGGAACCAATGGCTTGTGCTTGTACTTCATAAGAATGGAAGGTTACAGTTGAACATGGTTTCTAATTCTGATTTGGCAGCTGAGTGCAAAGTTTGATGGTTTGGACATAAACTATGGTTTGCCTGCTCTAGGAAGTCAAAAAGGGAATCAGAGCATGTGAGCATATATGTGCTAGGGTTCCCAGGCAGTGCCTGGCAACCGGTGGGAGGGCTGTGGGTGGGAATGTGGAGGAGTACGATGCTGGTTGCCGTGCCACATCACTTGTGGTTAAAAAAAACCCCACAGAAGTTACATAGGTAGCTGTAAGACTCGCTGGAAACTCTGTGGTAAAACCATATTTATCTTTTTCCTGCTGCCACTCAAAATGATGGTGGGCAATCAGACTGGGATGTGAAACAAAACTTAATATGTTTAGATTAATATTAAGTCAAATGATGTTATCTTTAGACTGTAACGATAAAAAATTGATATAGTTGATGATATGAAGAAATTTGGAGCAGGGGGGGAAGCATTGCGGGAAGCCACCGGAGGGAGGGGAGGAATTGGGAATGGGGTAGACAATTGATAGAATGAAATGTTTTAACTGTATACGTTGTATTCCTGAGAAAAATAAAATTTGTTTACCAAAAAAAAAAAAATGATGGTGGGCAATCAGGAAAATGGGACCACTGTTATGGGTGAAGGCTCCAGTGTGACAGGCAAACTATGTTACCATGTCAGTAGGAATAAAGTTGCAGAGGTTCTGAATAAAACAAATGAAGACTGCACTCTTCATAAGGTTTGTTTATTACAACAGCCCAACCCTATAAAGCTATTTTTCATAGTGTAAATAAATAGTAATTTGCACTGCTAAAGGAATAAAAACAAAATCTTCCACTTCAGAAGGTAGTGCTGTGTCCTAGCTTGCTAGAATATGGCCCACAGTACTTTTGCTAACATAGATTATACATTATCTTGGTCAGCTGCTCTATTAAGTGTTTGAGTAGCTTTTCCATATAAAGAATGATCTCCTTTTATATTAGCATAAAAGTAAACATTTCAGATATCATACTGCACAAAATCAATAGCTCTGAAAAAATGTGGTAAATCTGTTGCAGAAAATAAAAACTGCAGTCTATAATTGTCTAGCAACATAAATAAATACTGGTGTATGCCACATATGGTATATAGTAATCTAAAAATTATATGTCAGGGCTCATGGCAGATTGGGGAGCTAAAATAGCCCTGAAAACAATAATTCCATAGTGGACCCCCATCTTAGTACTTTGCTTTTAAGCCCAACGTGGGGCAGCTTGCATCAGCACCCTGTATATGGCTACTCAGAAGTAAGCCCCACTCTAATTAATGAGGCTTACTCTCAGGTTAGTGTGCTCTACCTGTCTACCTGCACTGTTCCTTAATTTAATTGGGTGATGGCAAACTGTAGTATTTTGAGAGAGGGAGAAAAGTTCTGTCTATACCCTGTTTCCCCGAAAATAAGACCTACCCAAAAAATAAGCCCTAGCAGGATTTCTATGCATTTGTAGTATAAACCCTAGTGTGTCTTCTTGAGAAAAAATAAATATAAGACAGTGTCTTATTTTCGGGGAAACACAGTAGTCACTGTCCCCTTATGCATCATTTTATGAATCTCTATCTTGTCTCCTCACATCCTCCTTTTTAAAACTGAATACCTTTTCTCCAAGGAAAGGCTAAAAGAATTTGAGGCTTTTAAATAGAGTGAATGGTGGCCACATTTGGAATACTGAATACAGTTTTATTGTACCATCTCTAAAAAATTATTGTAGAGGCAGAAAAATGCATGAAAGGAAACCAAAATCATACAAAAGGTAAGAACATAAGAACATAAGAGATGCCAATGTTGGATCAGGCCAAAGGCCCATCCAGTCCAACACTCAGTATCCCACAGTGGCCAGAAATACCAGTGCCATCAGGAGGTCCACCAGTGGGGCCAGGACATTAGAAGCCCTCCCACTGTTGACCCCCCCCAAGCACCAAGATGACAGAGCATCACTTGCCCCAGAGTCCCTATCTATACCTTGTGGCTAATAGCCACTGATGGACCTCTGCTCCATATGCTTATCTAATTCCCTCTTGAAGCCGTCCATGCTTGTAGCCGCCACCACTTCCTGTGGCAGTGAATTCCAAGTGTTAATCACTCTTTGGGTGAAGAAGTACTTCCTTTTATCCGTTCTAACCCGACCGCTTAGCAATTGAGGTTTTTTTTCTTTCTGTGGGTGTAATTTCTATCCAGATCATCTGTATTGCACTTATCACAATATCAGGGTGCCCCAGTGATGTCAACTGGCCAAGATATTATAAAATAAAAGGAATTTAGATACATCCAATTGGAAAAATATTCTTTTTGGTAGCATAAATTTGTAACACTGGAATAAAATGAACTTGGGTTCTAGACTAGTAACTCACTCCAATATTTAAAAATAGAATTTAGAACTCTATTTACAAAAGATAGACAACATAAAAGCATACAAGTAGGGGGAAAGAATGTACAATGGGACAAAGACAAAACAATAAAACTATCTAACTAGTCTCTATACACTGATCCTAAGCAGCATACAGCTCCAAAGCATACATCTTGAGTAACAGTCTTCCCAGAAGCAATGATACAAGACAGTGGAAGTTCTGAAGAGTGTGAAGGTCCTTCTTCCAGCTTCACATGCTCTTCACCAGTCTGCATCCACCACCATGATGTTGTCATGTGATGATGCCCGCCTTCTGTGTTGTGTGTTCTGGCTTCTTCACTCTTGCCCTATATGCTAGCTGAACTGTCACCTGCTAATTGAGTGACCAATCAGCTCTATCAGTTACTTAACCCAGCTGATCTAAGATGAGATTTAGATCACTAGCTGTCAAACTGACATTTGAGCTATAAATGACCAACTGTCAAATAATTTCCTTGACAGTTCCCAGCTGCTAGCTATCACATTGGAAGGTAACTACATAAAGGTACTTGGTAGATAAAACTCTTCATTGACTTGGATAACAATCCTGAAAGTCTTTATGCATGGGGTTCTGCTTTTTACAGGATGGCAATTCCAAAATAAATGCAAACACTTACATAGACTGGGGAATCACTTTCACAGCAGCACTGTCTAGGCATGTGGTATTATTACTGAACTGTAGTTTAATGCCAATGAAATCAAGTATTTTAAAATACTATTGTACTGCTAAAATACAGAGAAATGAGCATCAAAGACTTAATTTAGAAGGAAAATTAAAAGATAAAAATTCAGTCTAGTTTCTAGCTCTGTGCTGATGTTGATTTCTAGAACTGCCCCTAAAATTGGATAATTTGAAAGGAAAAGCCTCTTTTACACACACTTGCACATACATGCTCACACGCACATGTACACACACTTTCTGACATCTCTGGGAAGCAAAACTTTCAGGAGTGTGGGAATGACTTGTAGTTGGTACCCCAGTCCCATGGCAGGAAGCCTGATTATCAGCAGGCTGCTAGAAGGAAGCTTAAGGCTGCCAGGCCCAATGCATAGGCTGCAAAGAGATGCAATTGCATGTGCTTGGGAGGGAGCCGAACAGTTCTGACCAAAGGAGCTGGACAGACCCAGCTGAGCAGTAGCTGGCTGCAGGGGCAAGAGGCAGACAGAAGACAGTGTGGGACACAAGGGGAAAGGAGGAAGTACAGAAAGAGTGATGAAGGGGGGATAAAAAAGAAAGCATGCTTAAAAGGAAGCAGGAGGTAAAACAAAAACAATTGGAACTGAGGATAATGAAGGTGGGAGGGGCAAGTTGCCAAAAGCAAACTTCAAAACCTGGCTAGATTTGTTGAGGCTTAGGGTTGCCAGCCTCCAGGTGGGGCTTGGAGATCGCCTGCTTTTACAACTGATCTCCAGCTGACAGAGATCAGCTCCCCTGGAGAAAATGGGTGCTTTGAAGGGTGGACTCTTTGGCATTGTACCATGCTGAGGCCCCTCCCCTCCCCAAACTTCCCCCTCTCCCTGATCCACCCCCAATGTTTCCAGGTATTTTTCAACCCAGACCTGGCAACCCTACTTGTGCTAGGAAGTCTGGGGTTTGTATGTTACTTTCTAAACTGAGCTGTGCCATTTGCTTGTTTGCCTAGTCTGCTCTGCAGATTTTTGGACCTTTCTCTTTTGGTTAATCCCTTCTACTGCCACTGAATTCTTCCTCCGGGAGGGGGGATGTACTGGTACAGCAAGAGGAGTGTGAGGAGGAGCAGTACTGCATGAGTGCCTGGGGGGGCAGACTCTGGAGTTGCCCAGGTGAGGGGGGACTCTACTGTAGGCCTTCTAGGGCGGTAGTCTCCTGGGAGACCTCCCAGTGAGTTAATGGCCAATCCACCCACCTGAAAGTACATATGGAACTACAGCTTGATAGCTATATAGTATATTTATCTTCAGATATTTGTGAATACATATTCGTAAATGTTTCTGTCTTTGGAGGGTAATGATGCTGCACACTTCAACTCAATTATCTTCAGAATGAAGGAGTCATGCAGCATAAGAGAAAACAAATTTGGACATTCAGTAATGTCAGCATATATCTTTATATGTTTCCTGAGAAATCAAAGTTGTGGCATTCTGCTGTCAAGACTGCTAAATTATCCCTTCATATTTCAATGAACAATGCATACATTTTGCATAGCTGTCATGATGGATTCCTGTCTTTAATAAATGGGATTGGCTCACAATCATGAGGTGATGTGTGTTTATATAGAGGAAGCAAATGTCACCTTTTTGTGTGAATAAGCCCAGAGACTATAATTTAACAGAGAATGATGAAATATTGAATTCTCCAACTATCTATCTTGCACTGCATCTCTTCTGCTACACTTGGAGAACCCACAGTGATAGAAATGCAAGAGTGGCTTCTCATGTGCGTAGATGGGAAATAAGTAAAGCAGAATGCATACCTGATGGATTGCATGCTCTCTCCTGCCTTTTTCCTGGCCAGAATTGACTTGGTAGGACTGGAAATTCCCTTCCACATTTCACGTACCACATCCCTGCACCACTGCTTGACCTTGTGCTACTATTTCAGTTTGTCTCAGACATCATACTCTTGGGCTATGCCAGACTTTCTGGCAACTTTACTACACAATAAAAAGACAGGTTTAGACATGAATCAGGTGTAATGTCAACCTATGGTTTGGGTCCCTTTTTTTCACCTCCTATCTTTCCATTTGTATGTGTTTGTTTCTGTGTTGCACAAGTACACATTTATGGTTGTCTGTAGGGATGGGCATGAACCAGCTCACAAACCTTTGTTTGTGATGAATTTTGGCCAGTTTATGGTTCACGAAATGCAGCTCGGCCACGAACCTCCACAAACTTTTATGGCAGTTTGTTGAGGTTCACAGGTTTGTGGGGAGCAAAAGGCAGGGGTTTAAACCCCTGCTTTCTCCTCCCTGCAAAAGCCACCAAAACAGCTGAGCAGTGGGAGCAGGCTGCTTCCAGCCACTCAGCTGTTTATATCAGAAGCAGCTGAGCCTTGGGGGCAGCCTGCTCCCGCACACCACTGTTTAAAGGGGCTTTCTTGGGCAGCCAGTCCCTTGGGGCTCATTGCCCCAAAAAGCCACTTTAGACAGCTGATCCATGCTGAGCAGTTTACTCTGTGCAGCTTAACTGTTTAAAGGGGCTTTGTTGGGTTCAGCTCTGAGCCATTTAAACCACCGCTCAGTTGTTTGGTTTAAATGGCTTGGAGCTATTTACAGCTGTGTTTTATGCTCCCCACGAAAAGCAGCGGAGAGCAGAAAGCAGGGATCATGAATCCATATGAACCCATTCGGTTAGCAAACCAACTTCCCAATTCGTATAGATATGTGATTTGGTTTGTGGTTCAGGCACAAACTGAACTGCAAAAATGTGGTTTGTGCCCATCCCTAGTCTTTTGTATATATAACAGAAACAGCAACAAAAATTAGAAACCTCTATACAATTAGCCCTTTGTGTGCCAAGAAATTTTTGTTTTAAAGTGTTTTAATTTGGCGGGAAAGCTAGTTTTAAAAAGGTTGTTGTTATTTTGTTTTTAATGTTGCAACACATTGATGTACCTTTCTTAAGATCCTTGATTGTTAGGATTGTGGAAGCACACTCCCACAAACCTACTCACCACCACCATCCCCTTTGCCCATGAACTCTATGGCCATTGGGGTAGAGTTGCCAGGTCCTACCTTCTATACAGCGGGGGGGGGGGCTCCTGGGTCCTTTCTGGGATCTTCTGCCACATGCGCAAAGCACATGCAGTGCAATTATGTCACCTGGAAGTGATGTCATCATGTCAGGGACATCAGGGGGTGTCATTCTAGTTTTTGAGCAAAATTCTATTGTTTTTTGCCTTCAAAACCATGTAGTTTGCCCCAAAACTAGAGCATCACCATTGACATCCCCAGTGCAATGATGTCACTTCTGGGTGATGTCATTGTGTCTGGGACACTGCCCGGCAACGTCCCTGTGTGGGGATGAGGCTTCCCTCACTAGATAACTTGCCAGCAGCAGATCCGAGCCCCCAAAAGCAGGGGAACCCCCGCTGGGAACTGCGGGCTGCCAACCCTACACTAGGGAAATGAGGAGCATCCCCTCTTTAATCCTTTGGTTCTTCTTAGGGATTTGAGGGTACAGCCTGGGAAGGGCACTGTTTGGGGAGGGGAGGGGTGTCAGTAGGATATAACGCCACCTTCCAAAGCAGCCATTTTCTGCACAGAAAATGACCTGTCTAGTCTGGAGATCAGTTGTCATTCTAGGGTATCTCCAGGTCTCATATGAAGGTTGGCAACTATGGTTCTGCTCCTCAAAGTTCCACACAATTTGACAGAAGACCATTTGAATGAAACCTCTGGATTAAAATGAAACAAATCTTATTGGGGCAGAGCTGGAGAAATCTGTTCATTCCAACTTAAAAAAAAAGTTATCACGGAGTCTTCCCATTTCTGAAGACAAGAGAAATGGTAAAACCAGGGGTCATTTTGTAAAAAAAAAAGGTGCAGGAACTCATTAGCATAACTTATTTGCATATGCCACACCCCCTGACATCACCAGAAGTGTGTCAGAAGGCAACACCCACCACTCAGGCTCCACTGGACTGTTTTGGATTGCTAGCTATTGGGGGGGGGGAATGTGCAGATCTGTCCTCACAGAGGAAGGAGAGCATGTACCTGAATAAAACTTAGTCTTAAATGTGCCACTGGACTGTTTTGGACCAGGGGGGCCGGGGGGAGCTCTGCAACTTACCTGGCTGCTTCTTGCTCTGACTGAGGGCTGCTGGGAGCAGGGGGTGGAGCTTGTTGCATGTGCCCGCCCCCTGGGATCTTTACTGCAGGAGCTCCGCTCCTGTGAGCTCCTGCAGGAAATGACCCCTGGGTAAAACTAAAGTTAACTCTTGAGGGTTCTGTAGGTAAGGCAAAAACTTTCAGATTATCCATATAAATGTCAGTTGTGTATACAAATTCTTATTGGCCTTGAGTTTTTGATTTAGCTAGAATGTCTACAATTTAGTGACTGTAAAAGACTCTTCCAAAAGTGAACAAAATGCAAATCTGTTTTTCCAAGATAGCCATATGTTAGAAACATCTTTTCTGTTTACTTTTTCCCTCTAAAATGTATTCCCTGCCCAGAGACCACCCAGGAACATTTTATAGGGTCTAAGAATATATTGTTGGAGGAGTAGCAATTTTATACTAAATGATATGATCAACTGATGGGGAAAAATAATTATCCTATGTTTTTAGCAGTATAATCAACTTTTATGTGAAAGATTTTGTTTTCCTGCTACTGAAAAGAATGTTGGTTGCATATTATTACAGATTAAATTCTAGTACTATTTTAATACAAGGTCAGTTTAGATCAGGGGTGTCAAACATGCGGCCCATGGGCCACATCTGCCCCCCACAGGGCTCCTATCTGGCCCTTGAGTAACTGCTTTCTCCTTCTAACTTCTCCCGTTCTGCTATTGCTGTGTTGCAGCTTGCTTTGCCAGACTCTCTCCATCGCACAGGAGAGATAGATAGGCAAGCCTCTGTTCGCTGCATTGGCTGAGGCTCCTCCCCCTCCTCCTTCCAGGGGGAGGGAGGGAACGAGCCAGAGATTACATTCTGACCAGGCTCCCTTAATCACACAGGAGACAAAGGCAAGCCTTTATTTCCTTCCATTGGCCAAGACTCCTTCCTTCCTCCCCTTTGCTTGGCTGCCTCAATTGCACGGGAGAAATACAAAGCACCTTTAAGACCAACGAAGTTCTATTCAAGGTATGAGCTTTTGTGTGCCTTCCTACAGTGTGTGTGTGTGTGTGTGTGTGTGGCTGTGGTCACACACACTAAATAATCCACTTTCAATCCACTTTCAATGCACTTTTGAATTGGATTTTGCCAGTTCACACAGTAAAATCCAGTTGGAAAGTGCATTGAAAGTGGGTTGAAAGTGGATTATTTAGTGTGTGTGACTGCAGCCTGTGTGTGTTTTGTTGGACTCGTTATGCTGTGGCTCTCCTGGGTGCAACTGGGTTTGCCTCCCCTTTTTCACTGTATTCATGTCCTCATGATCCAGTCTTTCTCAGTAGGGAAGCAATGTGAACTATTTAGATGTGGAATAACAACAAGCCAGTGAGGTGGATTAGGCTGAGTGTGTATGTCCAGATGAGGTTCACCCAGCACATTTCCTTTGTAGACTGGGGATTTTGAACCTAGGCTTCCCAGATAGTAGGATGATACTGACAATTATACATTGCTTTCTCTCTGTTCTTACACTGCCTCCTAGGAGTTGCAGTTATTTTTCTGGGAAGACTATAGTTTAGTAGACAAACACATAGCCATCACTCTGTCATGATGCTTTCACACGTTTTTGACCAGCAAACAAAGTAATTTATGTACAAAAGCTCGCAGTGCCCTGGGTCCTAAGCTCAGAGCATTGACCATGAGATTTCTGTAATGAATATCAATAAATGAAAAGTAGGTTTGCAGCTTACAAATACACACCTGAACAGCATACTCAGGATTGCTACAACACAGCTATTTTGATACAGTAATCCAGAGCAAGGAGTGTCAGTTACCAGAGACTGTTAAATAAACAAAATATTGCAAGAGTGCTAATGTTTTAAGCAGGACTCTTAAAAAAAAAAGAGGTGCCAGAACTCTCAAGAGAGAAATGAACTTTTCAGTTTGTATATTGAAAACTCATAGAATCATAGTATCATAGAGTTCAAAGAGACCTCCAGGGTCATCTAGTCCAACCCCCTGCACAAGGCAGGATATTCACAAATACCTCCCCCTCCACACCCACAGTGACTGCTGTTCCACACCCAGAAGATGACAAAAATCCTCCAGGATCTCCAGCCAAACTGGCCTGGAGAAAAAAATGCTTCCTGACCCCAAAGTGGCAATCAGCATTGCCCTGGGCATGTAACAAAGGGCCACAAGAACTAAGCACTGAGGCAACCCTTACTGTCCTCCCTCTCATGATCTGCCTAAATTCACACAATCAGCATTGCTGTCAGATGGCCATCTAGCCTCTGTTTGAAAACATCCAAAGAAGGAGAGCCCACCACCTCCCGGAGAAGCCTGTTCCACTGAGGAACTGCTCTAACTGTCAGAAGGTTCTTCCTAATGTTTAGCCGAAAACTCTTCTGATTTAATTTCAACTTGTTGGTTCTGGTTCAACCTTCTGGGGCAACAGAAAAAAACTCCGTGCCATCATCTATATAACAGCACTTCAAGTACTCTCAGTCATCTCCTCTCCAGGCTAAACATACCCAACTCCTTCAACCTTTCCTCATAGGACTTGGTCCCCAGACCCGTCACCATCTTGTTGCCCTCCTCTGGACACGTTCCAGCTTGTCTATATTTTTCTTAAATTGTGGTGCCCAAAACTGAACACAATACTCTAGGTGAGGTCTAACCAGAGCAGAGTAAAGTGGTACCATCACTTCACATGATCGGGACACTATACATCTGTTGATACAGCCCCAAATTGCATTTGCCTTTTTAGCAACTGCATCACACTGCTGACTCATGTTCAGCGTATGGTCTACTAAGACCCCAGATCCTTTTCACATACACTACTGCCAAGACAAGTCTCCTCCAACCTATAGTTATGCATGTGATGTTTCCTACCTAAATGCAGAACTTTACATTTATCCCCACTGAAATTCATTTTATTTGTTTTAGCCCAGTTTTGCAGCCTGTCAAGATCATCCTGTATCCTGACTCTGTCTTCTACCGTATTTGCTACCCCTCCCAATTTAGTATCATCTGCAAATTTAATAAGCATTCCCTGTATCCCCTCATCCAAATCATTGATAAAGATGTTGAACAAAACAGGTCGCAGGACAGATCCTTGAGGCACTCCACTTGTCACTCCTCTCCAAGAAGATGAGGAATCATTCACAAGCACTCTTTGGGTGTGATCTGTCAACCAGTTACAGATCCACCTAACAGTCATAGGATCCAAACCACATTTTTCCAATTTGTCAGCAAGAATATTAACTCATGAACTTTTAAACATTTTTAAAAGAATTTTGTCAAAGAGGTTCCAGAACTCCATTCCAGCACATTCCCCCAGAAAAAAAAGCCCTGGTTTTAAGTATTTTTTTTATTTGAAGTAAAAAAAATTCTTTAATTGTGTTCTTGTCCTTTACAGAGCTTATATCTCTGCTACCTGGCATTACATTTTATGACATACATAGCATGGCCCAACAAGGTCTCATTTATGTCAGATCCAGCCCTCATATGTTATGTATTGGGGAAGTCACTTGTTCTGGTTCCTGTTCTGTCCTTATTGTTCTGTTACTCCCCCCCCCCTGTTTTTGTGCGTACTATACAGTAAAATAATAAAAACAATTTTAAAAAAAAAAATTATGTCAGATCCAGCCCTCATAACAAATGAGTTCAACATCCCTGGTTTAGATGATCCTCCACAGGAAAGAGTTGGGGAAATGTCCAATTCAGCAAATGATGGTTTGCCCTTTTTCTCAAAACTACAATTGGCAACCCTGGTTTAAAGTGGTTTTTCAGTTTGTTTGTTTGCTTATTTATTTATTACAAAATTTATACCCCACGTTTCTGCTCTCATAAGGGCAACCAAGATGGCTTACAGGTAAAATAAGCATTATAAAAACACACCTAAAAAGCATTTAACCCCCATTCCACATTACACACACACACATACACACACACACACACACAGGGCAGGAAAGACAGATCACTGAGGAAATGCCAGACAAAATAAAGAATTCTTCACCTGCTGGCAGGTAGCAACAGAAGGGGACAGACCTGTCTCCCTGAGAAGATTTCCAGAGTTTGGGTGCCATGACTAACTAGGCCCTGTCCCAGGTTGTCACCTACATAATATCAGAAGGTGAGGACATCAAAAGAAAGGCCTCAGAAGATGTCCATCATGGTCAGGTACGTTTGTAAGGGAGTAGGCTGTTCTTCAAGCATGCTGGTCCCAAGCCATATAAGTCTTTAAAGGTCAGCACCAGCACCTTGAATTGTGCCCAGTGTGAGCCAGTGTAGATGGTTCTAGACTGGAATGGTACCATCCCTGTGGCTCACTCCAGTCAACATCCTGGCTGCAGCATTCTGCGCCAGTCGAGGTTTCCAAACACTTTTCAAGGGTAGTCCCAAGTAAAGTGCATTTCAGTAATCTAATCTAGATGTAATCAGGACATGCACCACAGTTGCCAGATCTTTTCTGTCCAAGAAAGACCACAACTGGCTAACCAGCTGAAACTGGTAAAAGGCACTCCTGACCACAACTGCCACTTGTTCATCCAGCAGTAGGTCTGGGTCCAAGAGCACCTGCAGACTACAGACCTGTTCCTGCAAAGGGATCCCATCCAGAACAGATGATGATCTAAATACTGGGTCCGACCTTCCACTCACCAGTAGCACTTTTTTCTTGTCAGCTTCAGTTGTACTTTGGAATGAAAGTATAAACCATATTATCAAATTCTGCAGTGAACAACAAATGGGAGTTGTTAGGAAAATTGTGTGCATGAGAGGAGGAGAGAGTATGGGAGCCTGTGTGTCTCATTTGACTAGAGGTATAGTCATAGACTTTTTAAAAATCCTGAGCTTTATACTGCCAGTAATCTCATTTCTGCATTCCCCTATGATAATGGAAGATTTGTATTCACTTACCGTGAAGCTTCCTTCTCGGTGGCCTGGGATTGGGGCAGTCCTTACTCTTGGGAATAGGCTCCTCCTCTGGAACAGGGTCGGTTTCCTCAAATCAATCCAGGAAGCGGAGGGGCCTGTCCCCTGGGAACATCCCAGTCGTCTCCAAGCCGTGCATCCCCTAACATCACACTAAGGAAAAGAGCCCCTATCACTCCCCACCATAGTGAAACTCGATTTTCAGGGCAACCAGCCTTGTAACTTTATGCCCCTCCAGCAGGTGTAGACCAAGATTGAAACCTTCTGTCACTCTCTCACCCAATTAACTCACAATTTTTTGTTTTAGCGCCTCAGAGAAACTTCATAAATGTTCCTCCAAAATAACCTCTAGAAGCTGCCCCCTGAAACTGGGTGGGTAGGACTGCCCCACTCCCAGACCACCAAGAAGGAAGCTTCACAGTAAGTGAATACAAATCTTCCATTCTCCGGTGGTCCTGGGAGTGGGGCAGTCCTTACTCTTGGGACATAAAATAGCAGTGTGCCCCAGCATGGGAAATCCATCTTCTGGTTATAGAGTATGCTGCAGCACACCCCAAAGAAAGGCTGCCACAGCCAAGGTCAGCTTCTCTACTCTATAGCACTCTATAGAGTGCACAGACTTCCAGGTGGCCACCGTACCTACTGTCTCCAAGGATGGGAAATGATCTGCAAGCTGTTGACGTAGCAGCCCCCCACAGAGAATATGCTGCAACACCTTTGGGTGGATTCAGCCCCTGAGCCTTGCATGCAACAATGATGTCACCCCTAAAACCGCTTACTCAAGGTAAAAGGCAATACCAGTTGACCTAAGGAAAATATCCTAAAGGAAACAAATACTGAATCATGCCACTACTTGGCTTGTCAACGTAAAAACTGAATACCCTACGTATATCTAGGAATCCCTTTCCTTGTCATGCCTATGATTGGGACAAAGGAAGTTAAGACAATGATCTCTGGCTTGCGAAGGAACTGGATTAACCTTGGGAACGAAGGCTTGATCCGAACATTACATCGCCCTATCATTGTGGAAGACATGAAGTTCCCTGTCAACTGACCGGGTCCTCAGTTCAGATGCCTGTTTAGTTGATATTTATGCCTGCTAAAAGCAAGGTCTTGAATGTTAATTCCTTAAGACTCCATGGGTTCAAAGGCTTTCTACACAATGCTCTCAGGACCCTATGTAGGTTCCAAGTTAGAAACCTCTGCACTTGTGGCGGTTTTGACCATGTAGTAACCCTTTAGGAATCTCTTAACGTGTGGATGGCAATTGAAGGGACTTCCCTTTCTAGCCCCTATCACTGCCAATATGGCTGCCACCTGTCACTTTAATGTACTCACGCTTAGCCTTCTATCCAAACCATCTTGGAGAAAGCTAAGACGTCTCTAACTGGTGCATTTAATGGTTCCAAATCATGTTCTGAACATCAAGAGTGAAGGACCCACCAGGTTGTGTTATACACCCTATTTGTGGAGCTCTTCCTAGAAAACTAATACGGTGTCTGTCACCCTGTCAGGGTAAATCAACTCTTCTAGCTGTTTCCACTCAACCTTTGAGCTGTTAGGTTTAGGAGGGCTGGGAGAGGATGTTGTGCCGATCCTAGTGTCAATAAGTCCTTTCCCAGTGGTAGGCACCATGGGTCCATGGTCAACAGTCTCTTCAGATCCTGGAATTAAGCTCTTGGTGGCCAAAAGCGTGGTTATCAACACCAATTCCACCTTCTGTTCCAACAGCTTCTGAATCACCTTGTGAAACAATTAAGTCAGTTGGAACATGTACAGTCATCCCTGTGGTCAGTCGCAGTTCAGAACATCTGTTCCTGTTGCCCGTTGGTTTTCAACTCTGAACATGAAACGTGGAAATTGATGATTCTGGTCTGTGGTAAAGAGGTCCATTTCCATCATCCTGTACCTTATGCAGACCTGTTGAAAACCCAACTTGCAGAGCATCCATACAGACTGGTCTCATCAAATATACTCAGCCAGTTCATCAATGCATTGTCCTGGCTTGCCACATGGACCACCTCCAATGACTGTAGCTGGATCTCCACCCATCAGACCAGGTCGTTCACTTCTGTGAAAATCTGGTTCATTATGCTTTTGTTGTCATATTATCTGTCTGGACTAGAACGTGATGACCTGTTAGTATCTTGTAGAATTCCAAGAGCCCCAGCCTGGTGGCTCTGAGTTCTAAAAATTTTATACTCCGTGAGGTCTCTTCCTGAGACCAAACCCCTTGTGTCATTGTCCTTTGAGAGTGGGTTCTCCACCCTGGCAGACTTGCGTCTGTGGTCATCACCATCCTCTCTAGATTTCAGATCGGGGATCCCCATTGGAAACAAAAAGGGTTCCAGCCACCACTGCACTGATGCTGAAGTTGTTTTGGCAACTGTACCAGCTTGTAGCCCTAACTGGCCACCACATCCTGGTAAGATAAGGGAAAATGTCTGTAGAGGTCTGGCATGGAACCTTGACCATTGAAGCACTTCATGGCTTGACACCACCATGCTCAGTAGCTTGGCCAGTACCATACCCTCTATTTTGCATTTTTTCAGCCTGTCTATGGTCAGAAGTTTTATGTTGTATTATCTCTCCCAAGTGCCTATCTGCACCCCCAGGAGTACCCATGACTGAGAGGCGTTTAGAGTGCCCTTCTCCATGTTGACCACGAAGGCATGGTCCCCCCCCCAAAAAAAAAAATCACCGCCGTCTCTGATGTTTCCCCACTCTGCTGGTAAGAAGGGGCCTTGACAAGGATGTCATCTAGAGATAGTGACAGCAACACTCCCTGAAGTCTCAGATATGTTACAATGGCCACCATAAACTTGCTGAACCCTCTTGGGAATGACTTGGCAGAAAGGCAACACTGGTACTGAAGTGCTTCCCATCATACGCAAAGCGTAGGAACCTGCAGTGAGCCTCTTGAATTGGGATGTGTAAATGGTTTTCCTGTAGATTGATGGATGCCAGGAAATCCTTTGCTTGAACATCTGCCAGAATGGAGTTCAGACGTTTCATCCTGAATGTTCTAGTCCTGATACAATTGTTTAGCCATTTCAGGTCCAAGATTTTCCTGGCATCCTTATTCTTTTTTGGCTCTTGGCATGATATCCTTTTGGAGTCCCAACAGGACTGACAAGTTTTTTGTTTGTTTGTTTGTTTTGGGTTTTTTAACATAGAACACATCTTTATTTTCAATAAGATATATGTCGAGTCCCTCTCCGAAAAGGTTTATGCCCTTGAAAGGGGTAGTGCTTTAGCTTGTGCTGCAGAGTCCCCATCCCAATTCTAAGCCACATGTTCTTTCTGGCTGCTGCACTGCATGCCATGGCTCTAGCTAACTGCTGCAGGATGTCCAGTGAAGTACCTGCCACAATCACTGTTGCTACTGCAACCTTCTTAAGTTTGTCTTTAAGTTCTTGTGGGACTCCACTATCAGCTGAGGCTAGTCTCGATGCCCAAGAATGTACCACCCTGGCAAACACCGAGCCTGCTGTTGACATCCTGATGGAGCAGGCTGAGACTATGAAGTCTTTGCATAAGGCCTGCTGAAATCCCCTATCACTGGGTCTTGGGCAACCTATCTGCATCCACAGGGAGAACTGAGTTGGAGGTAAAGTTAGTCCCAGATTCATCCACCATTGGCACCTTGAGTCTCTTGGCAGCCTCTGGTATCAGGGAATAAAGCTTGGGGGGGAAATCTGATGATTGGGGGGGTTAGCTATAAAGGGCTGCGGGCAGTTAGAGGCTTGCCCTTGCCTGCCTCAGCCTAGCAACCCTGGATTTCCTTGGTTGTCTCCCATCCAAGTACTAACCAGGACTGACCCTGCTTAACTTCTGAGATCTGACAAGCGTGGTCCAGCCTGGGCCATCCAGGTCTGGGCTGGCATCACTGCTTGTGCATCATCTGGCCAGATTCCACCAGAGGGTCAAAATCATCATGTTCCTTAAGTCTGGAGGAAATTCTAAGTACTTGGAGAGGAATCTCAAGTACCGCTCTTGAGGGAATAGCCAGGACTGTACTACTCCCTCTCCTTCCTCTGACCATTCCCATTCTACCCTATCTGAGGATGGAACTGGGGAGTCTGAGTTCTTCCTGGACTTTTTGCAGGCATCATCACGGCCCACTTATGGTGACCCCTTGAGCTTTTCAAGCAGGAGATGTTCAGAGATGGTTGGCCTTGCCTGCCTCTGCGCCAGGCCTCTGACATTGTCTGGTGGTCTCCCATCCAAATACTGACCAGGGCTGACTGTGCTTATTTGATGAGCTCAGGCTATCCTGAGCTATCCTTGCTGCCTCTGTTTCCTGGTTCTCCATAGAGTCTTGTGGGGACTGTGAAGCTTATGATCTGAATAGATCTGACTTGCTAAGTACACCCCCCCCCAAAAAAAAAATCTGTTATAGCCTCTCTCTGGCAAACAGTGGAGGTGGTGGAAGTGGTATCAAGCAGTAGCCTCATATGGTTTTCAAAGCAAGAGACAGCTAGAGCTGGAGAGCCAACCAGGGGCTGACCCTACTTAACTTCCAAGATCTGATCAAACTGGGCTAGCCTGGACCATCCGGGCCAGAGCCTCTGCCCTTGTCTGCCTCAGCGTCACGACCCTGGACTTCCTTGGTGGTCTCCCATCCAAGTACTAATCAGGGCTGATTGTGCTTGGCTTCTGAGATCTCAACAGATCAAACTAGCTTGAGCTATTCAGCTCTGGGAACAGGGAACCAGCAAGTCTGACTGGCAGCCATTTTCTGTGGGAACTGGCAGGTCTGACTGGCAGCCATTTTCTGTTTGCTTGCCTGGGAGTGAAAGTAAGTCTGCCATGAAGCTCCAGAGAACCAAGATGGCCACCACCATTTCCCCCCACCCTTCTATGGCCTTCCCTGGGCCTTCTAGCTCCCTGTCTGTTCCATGGGAGCTTTCCCTCTGAAGGGGAAAAAGGAGGGGGGGAAGGGCTCTTTAATCCACTCCAGCCTGTTCCGGGTTGGGGAGGTTGGAAGCCCCAGGAAACAATTTCCTCTTCATCCTCCCTGAATAGCTTGGGGGTTTGCTTGAGGGTTTTCCCCAGTCTACCACCCTGCCCTCCTTTGCCTTCAGTCTAGGTTATTTTGTCCCCATAAGGGCTTACCATGATTCTGGTGAGGGCAAGAGCCTCCCAGCTTCTCTGTTCCACCACAGACTGGGTCCTCTGAGACCGGGGAGTTTGCTGGGTCTGCAGCGCCGCCCCGGTCTCCTTGCAGACTCAGCCGCTTCCCCTGATGTGCATTGGTTGGGGAGGCGACCTCCAGCCATAGGCTCGGCCCGGTTGGAGTCTGCATACACAGCCTTGGCTGCTGGAGATCTCCCAGTGCCATCGGCTTCATTTGCGGATTGCCACCAACTGCAGCTCAAAATAATGAAGAGGTAGGGTCTCTCCTTCTCCCTCTCTTCTTCTCATTCCTGGATCGCTGCACTCCACAGAGCACCTCTGAAACACATCCTGCTCAAGCAGCAGGGCCGGTAAGACTGGGGTGTTCCCAAGGGACAAGCCCCTCCCCTTCGTGGATTGATCTGAGGAAACTGACCCTGTTCCAGAGGAGGAGCCTATTCCCAAGAGTAAGGACTGCCCCACTCCCAGGACCACTGGAGAATGACCTTTTACTACTGATGTCATAGAATACATTGTGATTGTTTTGTACAATATTCTTGAGGGTTTATCACCTCACAGCAGGCAGGTGTGTAATCTCATTGTACACTGGAAAATTAAACCTGGAAAAGAATGACATACTCTGGAGTATCTGATGAGTTTATGCACGAATTTGCAGTTTGAACAGAAGTATCCCAAATGCAAATCCAGAACCCTGTCTAATGTCTTGAGTCTAATCACACAATCCTTTCAGCCTGTGGCAGGCACAGATTTCAATCAGTTCAGTGCGCTGCTTCAGCTACAACTGCACAAACTGAACTGATGTGATTATGCCACCATAGACTGAATTTGGCTTTTAGTGTATTTTTCCCATTTAAAAAGTACATTTCTAACAAAAGGGCTTTCAGTGTAGTTACTGCTGACTTAACCAAGGTGTACCAAAAACAGAATTCAGCTGTCACATGAATAATTTAGCTTTTGATAGTATTATTAAATTCAGCCTTCTTGTTAAAAATTGTAGCTGTCAAAGTTTTTTGATGAGCTTAATGTTTTCTTAAACTATTTTCCCCCAGATGGCTTTTCATTTTCTACCCACCTTGGTTTCAGGAGACACTTCTAGGACTCTGGTTTTTTGCCATCTCTCCTAACTAGATCTAGCGAACAATCATAAACAAATCTACTAATCTACAAGTAAGTCCCATTTTATTCGGTAGTGATTACCTCCAGGCAAGTGATTTTAGGATTGCAGCCATAGTCACTGATGTTGTGATTAATCTTGTACCAAAATTAAATATTGACTTCTGCGAGTTGTGAAATCATGAATTGCATGCTATTTTTCAAAGCTACAATACAAATTCATTATTTACATTCTGAAAGAAATGTAAATGACTTTGTTTTATAGTTTAGACAAATTTGCAAGCTATTTTGGAAGTCCATTCAGTTCATTAATGTTAAATCAACATCTAGAGCTTCTTTCTGTCATTCTTTAGCATGATTAATGGATTTTGGCATTATTGGGATATCCCACAGTAAAAGCTCTTGCTGGGAAAGCTAGGAACCTTGACTAATTCCCAGCAGTGCTGACTTCATAAACTTTTATTTCAGGCTTTTAAGTTTGATTACAGATTAAGGGTAATGACTTCATGCTGATATCTTGAAATCTGGGGTATGCACTACTTCCTCCCATATCAAATCTGTAGTGAAAAATGTACAGTATAAAAAATATGAGCAACAAAATTGTATATATCATTCAGCATGAGACCTCTTATGTGCTTTTGAAACAAAACTTTTGACAGTTGCTATTCTGAAATATTTCTTTTATAAATGCATGTTATTCCTATGATATGCATTATATGTTCTGCCATTAAATACTTGATAGCCAATGCCAACAGAACTGAGGCCAGTTCAGTACATGGCAGAGAAATAAACAGCACAATCCAGAGCTGTAGATGTGGTAACAGGAAAAATGGGTGGTTGATTAATTTCTTTTAACAAGAAGACCAATTTTCACCAGTAGTACAAACTGTTACTAGTTGTTCCTCCCCCAACCCCCTTTAGACTACTTTAGAATCAGCATTCAGGAAAACCAACAAAAAAGAAAAAAGAAAATTGAAAAAAAATGAAAAAAAATATTTTCAGCCTGTCTGACAAGACTAGATAAAAAGCTTGTGATCAAAGGGTCTTAAGTAGATATTATTGGTGTGACAAACAACATTTTTGTCCCTTTATTAGATTTATTTTTCTTCTGAAACCTGCAGTGACTATGGTATAGATTGTGAAAAAGGGCTGGCGGGGTTGTATTCTTTGATTCCTAATTAACACCTTTAGTCTCAAAAGAGAACTAACAGAAATACCATAAAATGTTGCAGCTGCATTGTTATTCCGCTCGGTTGGTTTGTTAAAAGTCGGCTGGGCATTGGCAGCTGCATTAAAGGCAAAACTCAATGGATGTTTTGTATTGTGCCCACTGAAGTGAAAGAAGGCAACATTTTATTTCAAATGGACAGCTGCATGGTGACATTTAAATGGATCTAAATATAAGTTCTACCTTTAATGTATAGTAATTGACATTAAATTAAGGAACAGCATAGCTAATGTTCATTATTACACAGGTTTTAGGAAAAGTTTTCATGAGGAATGAAACATTTTAGGGAACTTTGTGAATAGAAACAGGAAGAAGTATTTCAAGTTAAATTTTAAAAATTGCTTTGGGAAGCACCTTACAAAATGAACTATAAAATACTGGACTTATGCTTATGAAATAAAATACTTTTTTTCTGTTATCAGTATTATGACAGCCAGTGTCCCTTTTGAAAATCAGTATTTTTCTCTGTTGAATATAGTACAACATACATTTTTATGCCAGATCTTGGCTTCTTCTTTCCTTAGCCATAGCAATGAAATAAAGAAAACATTTAAACTCTGGTCAGATGAGTTGCACACACATTCAGAAAATGCAATTAGGGAAATATGTAAATCTAGATGTTTCATCAAATGCTTGCTAAGGGTTCCCAGTACTTTTTTTGCACAAAGAGTGAACTAAAGAACTTCAGTGGCTGTGTAGGAACCATTGTTCCAATCTCAGTGCTTATTAGAAACCAAGTCCAGACTGGCCGTGGGAAATACCTACATATTTGACATAGGCACTATTTTGGAGAGAAAAGGGGGTGGAATAAAAAGTATGGAGATTTTACTGTTGCATTCTAATCAGCCATGATCTGCCTAATATGCTTTGATCAAAAAGATAAACTAATTTTCTTATAGTCTGGATAAAAGTAATTAGCAAGCCAGTACTTCACTTTCATGTTTTTAAAAGGGCACAGAACATGTGAGGAGGGAACAGAAATTGTAAATATGAGAACAAAGTATCGTTTTTTTGGCTCATCATTGAGCATTGCAAGTTCAAAATAGGATGGTGAGATAGCAGAGTCCTTTGCTAAAGACAGTATTGTAAATTGTGATATATGATGTAATCAAAGTAAAAGGGCAATTCTGGATTACATGTTTTAGTGAATGTAATGCATTTCTGTCTGGATGGAACAAGAAATAATATTTTGGGGGGACCAAACATTCTGTGTTTCATTTTCTTAAAATTAATTTACAGTTATATCATTAGATTTTGCCAAATAGTTGAATGTACGAATCAAGCATAGTATGTGTTTTACAAACACGCTTGTTTCATATAATTTATCTATGGCAGTCTCCTTTGAAAGTCGGAATAAAATAAAAAGGCATTTGTGGTGAAGATGGAGATTCACACAAACCAATTCCACTTTGTTATTCCCTATTTCCTAATAGGTCATCTGTTTAACTTTTTCATTCTATTATCTCTGTATTGAGCAATCCAGTATACTCTGCAATCAACAAAACTGGACTTCCTTGTTCTTCCGTTCAGCTAAACAGAGAATGACTGACGTTGCTTGTAGAGGGCATCAGGATTACATAAAATGATAGGGAATAGAATTCTTGAAACAAATTGATGATCTTTAGGATCAGGGCCAAATGACATCCCAGTATAACATAAGAACATAAGAACTCTGCTGAATCATACCAGTGATCCATCTATTCCAGCACCTTGTCACGCATAATGGCCAACAGGTTCCGAGGTGCAACAATAGGGCATAGAGGCCAGGGCCTTCCCCAAATGTTGCCTCCTGGCTCTAGGATTCAGAGGTTGACTGTCTCTGAATGTGGAGGTTCCCTTTAGTCACCATGGCTAGTAGCCACGGATAGACCTATCCTCCATGAATCTGTCTAATCCCCCTTTAAAGCTGTCTATGCCTGTGGCCATCGCTACATCCTCTGACAGCGAAATTCATATTTTAATCACTCGCTGTGTAAAGAAGTATTTCCATTTGTCTGTTCTGAATCTACCCATCAGCTTCATTGGATGCCCTTGACTTCTAGTATTTTGGGAATAAGAAATTATCTTTGTCAACTGTCTACACCTAATGCATAATTTTATAAACCTCTATCATGGCCCCCCCTTAGTTGTCCGTTTTCTAAACTGAAAAGTCCCAGACTCTTCAGCCTTTCCTTATAGGGAATGTGCTCCAATCCCCTAATCTTTTTGTTTGTCCTCTTTTTTTCCAGCTCTGCAGTACTTTTTTTGAGATACGGTGACCAGAGCTGTACACATTATTCCAAGTGAGACTGCAGGGGCATTATAATATTTGCTGTTTTATTTTCAGTTCCCTTCCTAATAATCCTGAACACAGAGTTTGCATTTTTCACCACTGCAGCACACTGGGTTGACACTTTCACTGAGCTATCTACTGTGACCCCAAGATCTTTTCCACGCTTAGTCTTAGCAAGGTCAGACCCCAATAGCCTATACTTGAAGTTGAGGCTTTTTGTTCCAGTGTGTATCACCTTACACTTCCCAAAATTGAACTTCATTTGCCACATGTTGCACACTCACCCAATTTGTGGAGATCCTCCTGGAGTTCTTTACAATCATCCTTGGCTTTCACCTTCCTGAATAATTTTGTGTCATCTGCAAACTTGGCCACTACACTACTCACCCTTAGTTCCAGATCAATTATGAACAAATTAAATAGTACTGGCCCTCATACTGATCCTTTTGGGACCCCAATGCTTACTTCCTTCTAACTTAGTTAGAACTTTCCATTTATTCCTACTCTTTGCTTCCTGTCATTTAATCAATTTTTAATCCATAAACGAACCCATCCTCTTGTCCCATCACTGCTAAGTTTACTCAGGAGTCTTTGGTTAGGAAAGTCCAAGTATATAATGTCTACTGGGTCACCTTTGTCTACATCTTTATTTACTTTCTCTCTTTCTCTCTCTTTTTTAAAAAAAGAATTTTATTAGTTTATATAAAGAAAAGGGGAAAGGGCAAAGATGAGAGGAAAGAAAAGTATAAAAATATACAACATTCCAATTTAGTATTCTGCATGCATATCTTATCATTACAATTTCACAGCTATTTCATCTATCATTGTTATAATTCTTCACTTAATCTTGTTTTCTCAGAACTTGAGTTTTAACCAGTCATAAAATGCCCTCCAGGGTCTCATAAATTCTTCTTCCATTTTTCCTTTTAATATGTTTGTCAACTTGTCCATTTCAGCACCTTATTTACTTTCTCAAAGAACTGCAAAAGTTTGGTGAGGCAGAACTTCTCTTTGCAGAAGCCATGATGATTTTCTCTCAGCAAGTATTATTCTTCTACATGTCTAGTAATTCTATCTTTGATTAGAGTTTCTACTAGGGATGGGCATGAAACCAGCTGACAAACTAAGGTTGTGGTCACACACACTAAATAATCCACTTTCAATCCACTTTTAGTGCACTTTCCAATTGGATTTTGCCAGTTCACACAGTAAAAATCCACTTGGAAAATGCACTGAAAGTGGATTAAAAGTGGATTATTTAGCGTGTGTGACCACAGCCAATAGTTCGTCATGAATTTTGGCCGGTTTGTGGTTTGTGAAGCAATGTTTGGAAACTGAAGAAGCACCACAAACTTTCACAAATGCAATTCGTGGCAGTTCATGAAGAACAGAAAGCAGGGATTTAAACCTTCAAAAAAAACAGCTCAGCTTTTTGGTTTAAATGGCTCTGAGCCTGGAGCTGGCTGCCCAAGGAAGCCCCTTTAAACAGCTGAGCCATCCCTAGTTTGTACTGATTTGCCTGGGACAAACATTAGGCTGACTGGCCTATAATTTCCTCGTTCCCCTCTGGAGTTTTGTTTTTTTAAATTGGTGTAACATTTGCTACTTTCCAGTCTTCTGGCACAGCAGCTGAATTTAGTGATAAGTTACATATACAGGTTAGTAGATCAACAATCTCATATTTGAGTTCTGTTGACTCTCAGCTGTATGCCATCAGGACGTGGAAACTTACCATTTTAAAAATGTCCCCACTAGGTCTAGAATTTCATCTCTTGTCACCTTAATTAGACTCGGTTCTTCAGGCTTCCTTCCTGAAAATAGAGGCTGTGGAATGGGAACATGCCCCACACTCTCCACAGTGAACACAGAAGCAAAAAAATCATTGAACTTCTCTGCCATCTGCCATCTTCCTTTAGCAATCCCTTGTTCCTTGGTCATCTAGAGGTCATCCCAACTGCTTCTCTGGCAGGTTTCCTGTTCCAGATATATTCAAAGAAATGTTTATTGTTTGTCTTGATACTTTTAGCAACTTGGTTCTCAAATTCTCTTTTTGCATGCCTAATTATTGACTTGCATTTCTTTTGCCAGAGCTTGTGGTCCCTTCTGTTAGATTTATTGGGGCAGATAATCTACAATGGCCCCTGCCACATGGCAGGGAAAAAACGAGGAGAAGTGCAGCTTTTAAAAGCCGCGCCAAAAAAGAAACGCCTCGGCGGGATCCCATGGATCCCGTTAGCGGCGCGCCGTTGCTCCCCGGCACGATCAGATGCCGGGGAGAAAGAGGCGAGTGGGAGGGGGAGGCTGCCGAACTGCGCATGCTCAGGCATGCGCAGTTTGACCGGGGGCCGGGGATGCGGCGGCGGCTACTGTTTTGGACTTTAGAGGTAACTTTTCATGTACATAAATGATGAACTTAGTGGCATTTGTTCCCAATTGGTGCAACAGCCTCTACATCTCTGACCAGGTCTTGAGCCCCAATCAGAACCAAGTCCAAGATCACTATCCCTCTCATTGTTCTATACCCCCCACACGTAAAAGATAGCCAAGTCCATCCTATCTGTCTGTCTGTCTGTCTGTCTGTCTATCATCTGTCTATTGGAATTAATCTGTAGTCCTCAGGATGTGTACCTGCTGTGGCCACTCACAAACCTCCTGTCAGACTGCATGGTAGCAGCATGACTAGTGAACACATGACATACCCAGGTCTTTTTTATGTGAAAAAGAGGTGCTGGAACTCTCAAGAGGGAAATGAAGTTTTCAGTCTGTATATTGAAAACTCATGAACTTTTAAGCATTTTAAAAAGAATTTTGTCAAAGAGGTTCCAGAATTCTGTTCTGGTGCATTCCCCTAGGAAAAAAGGCCCAGATATATCTAAAGGTTGTTGGGGTTCATATGGGATACAAGTGCTAGTGTGGGATGGGGAGGTTTGCAGCAGTTCAATGGAGCACTTTTACATGTGGTGTCACAATTAAATGTAATAATTATGGGCATCATTCAACCAAAGTTGATTAATTGTTTCATTCTGCTGGTTTCAATAGGAGATATTTTAATACGTGCATCGTCTTTGTTGCAGTCAAGCATTAAAAAAGCAGTCCCTTTTCATAAAGTACAGCAGTCTTGCCTGCAAGACTCCCCCCCCTTTTGCTTAAAGACAACAGTGCTGAACCCATTTTGGGGCCCACTTTGAGCTAGGAATAAAGTAATTTAGAAAGGCCTATAATGAATTTGGTTAGATTCAGTCAGTCTTCCAAACCATGATTTGAAGGATTGGAATCAAACAATTTACTCTTTTCCCCTTTCAGTGGCGGCACCGTACTGGTGGAATGAGCTCCTGGAGGACATCAGGGACCTGTCGGAGGTCTTCCACCAGGCCTTCAATTAGGGAGCCGCACCCAAGAAACCGAGGCCCTGGCCCCAATATTAATATTAACATCATTGCTAACAGCCAGCTCACCCCAGACTATGATGTCAGCCAGCTGCTGCTGGAAGACGCTGCTAATGCCCACCATCTGATACAAACTAGCACTTTATATTATATTATGTTTACAATTGTACTGTTCTGATTTTATTTAATTTGTGTTTTAATTGTTTTATACGCCCCATGTAACCTGAGGCTGCCTTGGCGGGGAGGGTGGGATATAAATCAAATAAATAAATATAAATAAATAATATGTTTGCCCTCCAAACTAGAATTGGAAGCCATGGACTGTAGTAATTTTCTAAATCTGGTTTGAAGGGGAAACACCATACTTTGCCAGTTTTGGCACCATGGGAAAGCTATGCAGTAAAGTGCAGACCTAAAAGTGAAGTTGTGCATGCAAACAGAGGGGGAATGCTTGCTTTTGATTCTCCAGACCATGGTTTGGAGGTTTCTATCTGAATTAAAGCTCAAAGAATTTCCACATGTGGTATCCTTAACATTTACCTTATCATGTTGGCCTGCAAACTCAGTGTAGCTTCATGCTTTGTGATGTTACTTTCATGGTTGATATTTCTTCCCCATTTATTTTATTCCATCATGAAACTCAAAGCAACTTACAAAGGATTCTCAGGATATCTCCGTTCAGGGCACAGGCCAGACTCAGAGCTGCTCAGCTTCTGCAAGGTTGCTGTAAGATATGCCTTCAGACTATGGCCTGGACCCTATGTTGGTCCAGCAGATTTTCAGATGTTACCGTGAGAATTTTTTCAATATTTGTGGTTTACTGTATAGTCCAAAGCCAAGTTACACCCTTCTAAGTTAGATGGGAGGACTGCTTCTGGCTATGTACATTTTTCCTTGTTTGCTTTCAGTAAGTAACTATAGTTCCTAAAATGTATAAAAAATAGACAAAATATACTAAAAAATTACCTTTGCAAAAGTTGTTTTAATTACAACCAGCATGATAATTAAGATGTTGAAGGTGATCTAGGAACAGTAAATGAAAAGTAAGGCTGTATTTCATCAAGTAAATTGCCTTGATTATTCTTTTATCAACTTCACTGATGAATTAGAAGTGTACTATTCCTTTTATTAAAAAAAATAGCAACATAATCACACAACTGTCAGTTTCAGGTTCCTGACTTCAAACTGAGTATACTTGATAAAAATAATAAGCCATGACCAGTAGACAAATAGATTTCAATAATTCACTAAAGAATGTCTCTACCAAGCCTTTGTGGCAAACGTCTTGTTTGCAAGACAAATGCAGAGTTGAAATAACAACCCATGAATACAACTGGTGAAATGGCTATGTACACAAGGTGAATGCTAAAGCTTTTCCTTCTGAATGGACCTTTTAATCTAGGCATTATCTAAACTCTGAAAAAGCCCTCAGTGGCCTTACATACAGATTAATGGGAAAAGCTGAGACCCAGAGCTGAACTATTTTCAAAAAAAGTTTTAAAGATTTACTGATGGTTGACAAATGCCATTTAAGTTTCAAAGCCATCAATAACCTATTGAAAAAAGATTTAAAAGGAAGCCCTCCCACTATAGAGAAGATGACTTTAAAGGATCTCAGTGGTAGCTCCTTTCCCCCTGTCCCTTTCAAATCTTTCACTGGCTTCCTTCACCATTTGGAACCCTGAAACACGTGGCCTTGGAAAACAGGAGGGTAAGTCTCCTTTTAGGGACATTTGTATATAGCTGATTGTGTCAATCTGCTATTGTGCAGCCATAAGAACTGAATAGAACTGTTTCCAGAAAAGTCTCTGGGATCACGAACAGCCTTTCAATAGCCTTTCTGCTAATAGTTTTTTAATGTGGGAGTTGGGAGTATCAGAGTAACTTTTGTCAAGAATTTTGTTCAGTTGAAAGCATTGCCCTTAACCAGCACAAGTCTGAGGAGCTCATGGTTGCCTCCTTAAATGTATTTAGTACATTCTCATCCTGCCTGTCCTCCTAGGAGCTCAGGGTGGCATACACTGTTCCAGTTCTACAGTTTATCCTCACAGCAACCCTGTGAAGTAGGTTGGGCTGAAACAGTGAGTATCCCAATGTCAGCCAATGAGTACTATGGTTGAATAGCAGTTTGAACCTGAATTTCTCCGATCCTGGTCTGTCAGTCTAACTAGTATACCATATTGGTTCCTAATCACTTAAAGTTTTCTCTACAACATGTCAAATTCCAGTTATATGTTTGTGGGTGGGCATTTTGTAAATACGTGTCTGCAAACATCGCCTATGCAAAAAAAAATGTTGAAAAAAAAGGACATTCCTAAACTGGTTAACCATTTTCTTTTGAGTTGCCTAGAGAATTTAAAAAAATGTCATTAACATAGTATGTTATGACAACATTGTGGCAAGTAATTATTCTAGATATTGAGACGATTCAGTTCCAATTAGTGGAAAAGGAACAGGACTAGAATTCAGGGATGGCCAGCAGTCTAATGGCCCACAGCTGGCTATGAATGTTTTGCGGCTCAATAGGAAGGAAAGTCAGCTGAACATGTGGTACTGAGAATGTAACAGAAAAGCACCCTATCCCATGAACCATCTTTCCATGGTGTCACCATTTATTAAATGTACCATGGCATATATGCAAACCTGTAGGAAGCCCATGTCAGGTCTCCCCAGTTAAGACACTCTCCACAACACACGTTGGCAGTGATAGTTTATTGAGATGTGCTTACTTCAGGAAACAAGCTCTGTGTCAGAACTGGAAAAAGGCATGCAAAAGCCCCTATTATAGGTAATACAAAATACACCTCACACCTCTTGCATACATCACCATTCAGCACCTACAGCTACCGTGGCAACACTGACAGATATACGGTGCCTTATCTGCATCCTAGCCTGGCAGAAAGGACTCCAGGGCCAGCTCCCTTGGGAACCAGCTTCGGGGTCACAGCCTTAAGGAAAAGTTGTGGCTTCTACAAGCATCCACTCTAAACACCCATGCACTCCCCTCAGGAATTCCCTTCCCCCATATCTATGGCAAGCAGTGAACTGAAACATAGTGAAATGAAACCAATGCTTGACAGCCCATGGGTCTGCAGCATCCAGCTAGCCAGAGAGGTGTTTTTTTTCTGTAATTCATTCCACAGCCAATCAGAAATCCGTTGAAGAAAGGACATGGCAAGCTTTGTCTTCTTAAACCTTCATAAAAGCTTTGCACCCCAAGTGGGGACACCAGTTCAGAGAATAATGATAGTTTGTGGTGGGGAATAAGAGCTATGGGGTATTGATCACCTAACCTTAAGCCTTAACTTTAAGCTTCCCGGTCTGAATTTGGATTCTGCCCACTTGGTTGCATTCTCCATGGTTATATATATTACCTTTCCATCTCAATATACCATAGAATGAGTGAGTGTATCAGAAACTGGAGAAAAGGAAGAATAAGAGAGCTGACATACTGATTGGGAGAGAATGGGCTACAACATGAAACATGCAAATTGTTTGGCTATAAAACTGGGGATCTCGGCAAAACAAAAATCGAAATAGTCTTCTTATCACAGGACAGTTTGCTGTGCAAGTGTACAATACTGGCATGATTTTGCACATAGGCTCCTCACCATTTTTGATGAGGACAGATTACACTTCTAAACCGTTGTAACTGAACACAGCAGAGGACAGGAAAGCCCATACACATCACAGAGTGTGTACAAGGGGATCAATGTGGGTGGACAAAACAGGCTGGACAATGGTCTCCAACAACAAGATCAGCCCAGAGTTACCGTCGGTTTCTAGCCACGTATATGGCATAGCCTGCTTTCTCATCATTCAGTAAATCCTCCTGCTCTCATATCTGTTCATTTCTTAGTAATAATGGCCTGGAAATCTGGCTCCATCAAAGCTGAGACAGAGACTGGAGCTGTAGCACCTTCCAACATTCCCTTTTTGAAGATTCTGCATCAGGAGGATCATTAGAATAGGGCAGCGGGGGGGGGGGGGCTCCATTGGGTCCCCTTAACCATATGAACAGTTTTCCTCTGTGGGGCACTGTCATGACTGTCATGATCCTAGGCCTATATTAGTGTGGCCTACAGGCTCTAGGGAGCTGCGGTGGCTCAAGTGGTTAAGACGCTGAACTGCAGGCTGTGGAAGGTCGGTAGTTCAGCAGTTCGAGACCCGAGTGTGCCACATGACGGAGTAAGCTCCCGTCTCTGGTTCCAGCTCCTGCCAACCTAGCAGTTGAAAGCAAGAAATTGCAAGTAGATAAATAGGTACCACTTCAGTGGGAAAGTAACAGCGTTCTGTGCACCTTGGTGTTTAGTCATGCCGGCCACATGACCACGGAAATGTCTTCGGACAGCGCTGGCTCTTCAGCTTTGAAATGGAGATGAGCACCGTAACCCTAGAGTCGGATTCGACTGGCTTTCGAGCAAGGGAACCTTTACCTTTACCTTTACAGGCTCTAGGGAGACCTAGAGTAGCTATCAGGGTCTACATTTCCCAGGTCACCCTCTGAACCCTGTGATTGGCTAGTAGGGTGTGGTGTCTTCGGGAAAGACTTATGTGAATCGCCACATTCACTTTCAATGTTAAGCTCGAGACAAGGAAGGCTCCTCCGAGCTAACTCACCATTGGTCGCTCCACAACAGTGACCAGTCAGAACTGAACTAATTCTCTGCGAGGGAAGAAAGCTCATTGGACTTTATCTGAACAACCTCATTGGTTGTTAATTGTAAGTAGGCGTGGCTACGTTAGCCCGGGAAGGTTTAAAAGGAGCCTACCTCCCTATGTTAAACTGTTCTGGTTATGACTTATTGCAAGCGCTTGTTCGTACCTACAATAAAGCTGTTCACTTTGTTGAAATCACTCTCCGGATCTTTGTTAGCGGCGATCTAACATAGGGGATTTGGTGGGGAAACTTACACCAGTAGAATAGTAGAGGGTGTTGCCTGGAAAGAAGTGATAAAAGGCTTTGCCTAAAGTGTGTGTGTGTGGGGGTCCCTCATCCAAAGTTGGTGTGAAAATGCTGCAGACGGAGGGATTCCTCATCCAAAAGGGGTGAGTTGGCTTGAGGTCAAATACGTAGAGAAGGCTAGGTACAGTAGAGTCAGACATGTTAGGATTTCTTATTTTGCTGGTTTACCTACCTTTACTGTGCTAGAGGAACTAGAGATCAAATTTCCAACATTCGCTGGATTATGAAGAAAGCAAGAGAGTACCAGAAAAATATCTACTTCTGTTTCATTGACTATGCTAAAGCTTTTGACTGTGTGGATCACAACAAACTATGGCAGGTCCTTAAAGAGATGGGAGTACCAGACCACCTCACATGTCTCTTGAGAAACCTGTATAAGGGCCAAGAAGTGACAGTTAGAACCGGATATGGAACAACTGATTGGTTCAGCATAGGAAAAGGAGTACAACAAGGAGTACGACACCTTGCTTATTTAATATATATGCAGAGTACATCATGCGAAATTCTGGCCTGGATGAATCACAAGCAGGAATTAAGATTGCTGGGGAAAAGATCAACAACCTCAGATATGCAGACGATACCACTCTAATGGCAGAAAGTGAAGAGGATCTAAAGATCCTCTTGCTCAGGGTAAAAGAGGAGAGCGCAAAAGTGAGCTTGAAGCTCAACATCAAAAAAACTAAGATCATGGCATCCGGCCCCATCACTCCTTGGCAAATAGAAGGGGAAGTCGTGGAAGTAGTGACAGACTTCACGTTCCTGGGATCCAAGATCACCGCAGACTGTGACAGCAGCCATGAAATTAAAAGACGCCTGCTCCTTGGGAGGAAAGCGATGGTGAACCTAAACAGCATGATAAAAAGTAGAGACATCACCCTGCCAAGAAAAGTCCGCATGGTCAAAGCAATAATATTCCCAGTAGTCATGTATGGCTGCGAGAGTTCGACTATAAGGAAGGCCGAGCGCTGAAGAATAGATTCTTTTGAACTATGATGCTGGAGAAGACTCTTGAGAGTCCCTTGGACTGCAAGAAGATCAAATCAGTCAATCCTAAAAGAAATCAACCCTGACTGTTCCCTGGAAGGCCAGATAATGAAACTGAAGCTCAAATACTTTGGCCACCAAATGAGAAGGGAGCACTCACTGGAGAAGACCCTGATGCTGGGAAAGATTGAAGGTCAAAGAAGACGGGGACGGCAAAGGATGAGATGGTTAGACAGTGTCATAGATGCAATGGACATGAAGTTGAGCCAACTTCAGAGGACGGCGGAAGACAGGAGGGCCTGGCGGGAGCTGGTCCATGGGGTCGCGAAGAGTCGGACTCGACTGTGCGACTGAACAACAACAACACTGTGCTCATTTCCCCATGTTATTGAATTACAGTTGTTCTGAAATCTCTTTAATAAAAATAGTTTGTTACTCTGCCTGGATCCTCACGCCTCATTCAGTCACTTATAAGGGGAAACTTATTGGGAAAAGAGTGTATAAAGTGGTAGGGTGGTGCTCTGTGCCCTTCCGAGGAGACCAATACCAGAGTGGTGGCAGCCATTAGATAGCTTTTGAAGCCACTGCCCGCAATAGGACCTTAAACAGAAGAGCTACTTCTGGTCTGAAAAGAAGAACTGCTACCAAACAAAACCGCTATCCAAAGCGACCTTCCTTTGGTCCTTTTCTATGTTTCCCTTGGGCAGGGGTAGCACCATGGTGGCATCTCACTCCTAAGACCTGGAGACAGAAACGTGACTAAATTTTCCCCTCATTCATTGTTTACTTTGGCACCCAGGGGACTTCAAAGACCCATACTCATAATATCTTCCCAGGGTCACAAAACAACATATTGGTCCAAGGTCTTCTTATTTGTCAGAATTGAAGGTGTTAATCAGGTGTCTTAGGTCAACAATCAGCAGTACATTCTGGAGCTTTCCCATGACAAGTTTCAGGCTGTGGTTCAAGGAAAAGTATTCTTGAATAACATTATTGTGTGTGCTAACAGTCGGGAAGGGGGGTCTTTCTCCCTTTGCATGTGAAACCCAGTCCTGTGCAACCTGGTTCTTATGGCATCTCAACAGCTGCTTATCTTATCGTAGTTGGCAAAGTTAATATCCCAGTTGACACCAGTTTCTGGGCTCCTTCAGCTGAATGCATGTATTCTCTCAATCACAGTCACACAAAATAAGATTAAAAATGCAGAAATCCATGGTTCTCACCCCATAATATCATGTAGGGTCAAACATCATTGAGATCCTTTCATGGAAGAGGTCTTCTGTTGTTAAAAAAAATTAGACAGGTTGGGGGCAAGTTGCCCCATTAATGAAAGCTCTCTCAATACTAAGAGGTACTTTCCCAGTATTTACAGTGACTTGCGTTTAGATGTTCCTCATGGAATGCACAACAATCACTTGGTAGTGCATCATTGCCGTCTCAACAAAATTTACCATTTCTGATGGCAAACTACACGCAGTCAGGTCTGAAATCCATTTTGTTCAAAGATGGAAACTGTAACTAGGCCAATTCAGGGCCAAAAAGGTACCAGACTAACAGGGGGGTCTTTCACCCTCATCCCTCTCTCTCACACACCAGTTGCCTTTTCCATGGATAGTAGGGATTGATCCAGACCTTCTACCCTGGCTCTGCCAAGATTTGCCTTTTAAAGAGTTCCTTGAGGAGGGACATTCCTAGGCTTTCCCAATCCAGTGGTTGGGTTTATTGCTGTGAATAGGCACAGGGACAGTGGGCCATTGCTGGGTGTCTTTAGTTCTCCTCTTGGCATTCTTTAAAGGGCTGTGTGTTTTTTTTGTTTTTTAAGCCCCCAGAGGGGGATTTTTTATTGATTTTTTAAACACTACAAAAACTAGAACAGAAAAAAGGGAAAGGGAAAGCTACATATAAGGGAGAAAGTAAAGAACCCACTACTAGCTAAAAACCCAAGAGAGGAGATCTCCAACTAGCTTTTTATACTTCATTCAGACTTTTCATCTTTGTACTTCTTATGAACTGTGTCACTCTTTTAACCATCCCCAGTTACATTTAATTGCCCAATAACAGTGCCCCCCATCATCCCCTGGAACCAAAGTTCTCAAAGGCACAATTCAGAGTCCTTCAGCCTTTACTTCTTCTTCTCTCTTTTCCGCAGTTTGTAGGGACTTTTCGGGGCTGCTGCCCCCTGCTCAGACAAAGAGTCCTCACCAGACGAACCAG
>NW_015162474.1:190139-218335 GCF_001447785.1 Gekko japonicus | reverse complement strand
TCTTCATTCATCATTTCAAACGCCTGATCTCCTGTGCTTGACCCGGCTAGCTTCACTTGTACCATCAGGTCTCTCGGCTGGACGGACCACTGGAGCAAGGGGGAGCCTCGATTCTCTGGCATTCGGCCAGAGAAGAGGCTACCCCCTCAAAGCTCCTTGGCCAGGTGCCCTTCCCCAGGCTCCTGGGGGGGGGGTTATGAGCCTGCTCACTCCCTCCATCTGCCAGAGCACGGAGACACCCCCAGGAGGTCCAGGAGGTGAGTCCGTGAGTGTGCCGCCATCAACCGGAAGTCTTTAAAGGGTTGTTTTGTCAGCCTGTGTGGGCCTAAGAGGGCCAACACTACCTGCTCCCACCTCCACACCTCTGTTGGGTCTCTTCTGGGCTCAAGGCCTGGTGGAGGACTGCCCCAGGCTTAGCCACCCCCCTCCTCCTTTGCTGGCTCCTATGGATTCCATTGGGCTGCCTGGCCCTGCAGTGTGTCAGGCACCTGAGCTGCTGCAATCTCAGACTCACTTTTCCTGCTTGCTGCCGCCTTGCCGTCACCTCCCCCAGACTTTCTTCCCTCGCCCTGCTCCTCCCGGCATATCTAGCTGGTCCAGGCCCTCCAGCAGGCCAAGAATCAGCTTCTTCAGTGCTGGGCCTGGCTTGTCTAGCATGGGTTTGGAGTTACTCCTCCCATGGAGATTAGCGCAGGAGCAGGGGCACCAACCCTGGGCACAGTCCTTTTTCATGAATGTCTACAGTTTGGCTGTTGAGATCACCAGCCGGTGACCGAGAGAAGCTATACTCTTGTTCTTTGGACATGAGAAACCTGTGTAGGAAAGCAGATAGGAGAGTAGGCAGCTAGATGCTTGCTTGAGAGAGATCTGACGCTTCACCTGCTGACTTGTGGCTGCAGTATGGACATGCACATGCAATGTTCCCAGAATCACACAGTTTTTTAGTGGGCATGCCTCCACGTTGTCTTTGTGACCTCGTCCCTGTGGGCCATTGGTGAGAGAAACACTGAAGACTAACACTAGAAACATGGGATTCAATTATATCCAGTGCTTCATCATCCAATCCTACTGTATAGGGTAATTGTTCATTATTTATCTCTTGCAACCAATTATTGTAATACAATGAATAACACTTGAACTTGCTTTTGTTAACTCGACCTGATAATTTATTGCTCACCACAGTGTATTTCATTCCGTGTGTGTGTGTGTGATGAATATGGCAATTTGCCGGATATGCTCAGGAGCAGGAGTAATCAAAGTTTCAGATACTTAGCTCTGAAAATGCAATGTCAACTGCCTGTCTGATTAATATATCTGAGCTTTTAGCCTTACTTTATTCTTCAGATATCTGACTGTGTGCTCTTCCTGCTCCCTATACTAGAATCTTGACTAAATAGTAAAATGGTTTCCTGATGAGATTGATCATCCATGTCACATATTGCACTGTATCCCAATTTTTATTTTAAACAATAATGTTTATGTAAGTAACACAGAAGCCTGAAAGTTGGTGCAGTGTAGTAGCTAGGAATTTGAGCTGTGAGCCAGTAAGTGCCTGGTTCAGATTTTGTCTTCACTATGAACTCATTTGGTGGATTTAGGTGAGCCCCTATGGAAACTATTTTGCTCACAAGACTCCACGTCTTAGAGGGAGCTTGAAGTGGAAGAATTTTGTGCAATTATATACCTTAAAAAGGAATTACTGTTGAAAATAACTCTTCTAGGACTGTAGAAGAAGTTTGTCAATTAAGGTGTGTTTGTGAATCATGCTACATCAAGCTCTGAGTGCAGTTAAGAAATGGATAACTGAGCAACATATAATTGTAAGCATTCAGCCAGATATTCATGACCTCTATAAAGAGAAAGGATTTTGAATGAATCATTTCTTGTGCAGTTTCCATTAATTTAAGTGGGCTTGTGAAGGAAATGGTCTGTGGAGTTTGTGCTAAGGTTGCTCTAACATTGCTCTTCATTCTTGTCATACAGCTTTTTATTATCCCCCTCAAAAAACTTCATTCATATCATATTATATCCTGTCATTGCCTGTATTCTGGCTAGTCTTAAGTAGAGTGACATCAGTTTTAGACAATTTGCCTGTTGACCTAGATAGGCATGTTATATGTCATACATTGACTTCAGAGCTTGTTTTTGAGGTCAAATACAAATTGATGTTAGTGGGCAGCTTCATGTTTTCCTGTGGTAGTAGTGTAAAGGATGCAGTATTTCCTAGTTATAAGCCGTAGTGCTTGAAAAAATCTGAAATTCAAATGCAATTTCGAATAGAAGCAGGAAAATATAAATACATTATATTCTGCAAATGACCATGGGGAGACTGAGCACCATTGCTGAGTCAGATCTCTCAGCAGCATTCCTGTAAAGCTGCATCAAGCCATATGGAGACAGAACAAAGTTGAGTCCAGTGGCACCTTTAAGATCAGCTAACTTTTATTCCACTTTGTTTTATTCAAAGTTTTTTATACTTTGTTGGTCTTAAAGGTGCCACTGGACTGTTCTGCGGCTTCAGTCCAACATGGCTACCCACCTGGATCTATCCCTATGGAGATAGTGTTAGGATTCCTGAAACGTCTACTGCTTTACATGGAAGAAGAAGAAGAAGAAGAAGAAGAAGAAGAAGAAGAAGAAGAAGAAGAAGAAGAAGAGGAGGAGGAGGAGGAGGAGGAGATTGGATTTATACCCCGCCCTTCACTTGGAGTCTCAGAGCGGCTTACAAACTCCTTTCCCTTCCCCTCCCCACAACAGACACCCTGTGAGGTGGGTGCGGCTGAGAGAACTCTGACACAAACTGCTCTTTTTCAAGGACAGCTGTGCCAGAGCTTGTGACTGACCCAAGGTCACATCAGCAGGTGCAAGTGGAGGAGTGGGGAATCAAACCCGGTTCTCCCAGATTAGAGTCCGCACACTTAACCACTACACCAAACTGGCATAGTAGTTGAAGTGCTTTTATGTTTAAAACCAAAGCCTGCTGATGAGTCTCTGCCTAGTGCCAGGGATATGGGTGTGGGGGGGGGGGGGGGGGGAAGCATTCAGTGATTCAAACTGAGAGGCAGGAAGACACAAGTGGGGGGGGAGTACAATGCTAATAAGATGGCACACTCAGTATCAGGACCTTGGACAGAACATTGTGGGGTAGAGGGCCTGGAGGCAAGGCCGGAGCTAACAAGGAAACCTAAGCCACCAAGCAAGAAGTCTGGAGTGTTCTTTTGGCAATGTTCAGAAGCCTATTGAGGGCTGAAATACTGCTGTAGGAAGACATGGGCTCTTGGCCCCAACATTCTGGAGATCATCATTGTGTTAAAGCACAGTCTTTGCTTTGGATCCTGGCTGCTTCTGAGATGTGCACTGCAAGTAATATTGGACATTCTGCTTAGACACTGCGGGTTCTGGGACCAGTGTGGTGGTGAAGAACAGTATGCCAGAAGCCAAGGGAGTTTCTGGAGAGGAGTTTTATCTGTGAATGTCTCCTCTGGAGAGGAGTTTTATCTGTGAATGTCAGCAGGAGGTGCCAGTCCTGGAGTCAACCATTCCTGTTGCTCCAAATGCAGCAACCTCTTCTCTTTCACAGTCAGACTTACCAAGCAACAGCAGCAGTGACTACAAAAATTGGTTATGTGAGTAGCATGGTCCTGGCAGGGTGCTGAGGTACTTAGTCTCCTCCCCTTCCAGTTCTTCACAGGTCCCATCTTGTCTCTATGTGACTGTGACACCATGACTGCTTTATAGGTGCACGGACAAGCTTATAAGACAAAATACAGATTTATAGTGGCCACTGTATAGGCCAGGTGTTCTCTGGTATGATTTAGAGTTAGAAGAAACAGTCTGGGTACTTACAAAGACCTAGGGATGCATTTAGAAATTCCAGCAGCCTGAATAGCCCAGCTTAGAGTCAACAGAACGTGGAAGCTAAGTAGGGTCATCCACAGTTAATACTTGGATGGGAGACCACCAAGGAAGGCTGGGGTTGCTACATCGAGGAAAGTAATGGCATACCACCTCCACTTGTCACTTTCCTGGCATGCCTGTGGATGGGGTCACCATGAATCTGTCGTGACTCGATGGTATGTTCTTCTACTTTTTTAAAAAAAATCCATCCCACCATTCAGTATCTCCCCCTTCTAGGATTCTCTAAGCTGTTATGGACTTGAGCAGGTTAATTTCAGCTTCCTCTCCTTTTTCTCTTCAACTGGTGGGCTGTCAATATCCCGTGCCTTCTGGAGCATATTTGGTTCTCATAAGGCTGTTTTAAAGTTTCCATTCTCCTGGCTGGTTACTTTACAAAGACATATTTTCCAGATACCTAGGGATTCCCCTGGCTCCCATGTCTCCTTGTGTGTGTGGCCTGTCATTGCAGTTTTCACCATTCATACAGAGGTCAGTCAGTTTACTATTAGATATAGCAATGGTTATCTTAGGCTGTGTACATATTTCTTGATTGCATATGTGAATATGTGTGTTTGCAGACTGGACATTGATTTCATAGGTGTCCTGGATTTAAGAACACACCTGTCTTTGTCAAAGTATGCACTGTCATATTTGGATAATTATGCATGTACAGGATCAATCTGTTATTCCAGAATCAGTCCTATTGATAGTATGTCCCTTGAGTTATAAAGTATTCATTGGAACCCACAACTTATTTTCTACATATACTGTCATCACCCTAAAGGCGTTATCTTATTGTTCATTAATATATAATTAATTAAATTGATGGGGTTTCATTTATTTTATTTGTGTACTTTTGCCAAAGAAAATCTTTTTGTTCCTTTGCCAAAATAAAGCCAACTACTGAGGAGAAAGAAAAGCATGATTAAACAGTGTAGTAAAAGAAGGGAATTTAATAACCACACTGGATCTGTTTAATAAATTAGCTTTGAATTTGCCTGCTAAACAACTAATTTCATTTGAAAATGGATCATTGTTAAGAAATATTAACAATTCTGCCATTTATTTCATAGTCTGTCCTTTATATTTGTATGGTCCAGGAAATAGCTGTAAAACTAATAAAAACACTTATGTGTTCGAAATGCCTGCTAAAAGCAGTTGTAACCTCTGCTGTGAACAACAAGCATGATTAATAAGAATTTTAAATGTATGCAATAATAAAACTCAGATCATTTATTTACAATAGCCTTTCCCATGAGATGAAGGAAATTCTAAACCCCAGTATCATTTACTGCCTGATTTGCAGCTTGAATCTCATCAGAGAATGCTTAAAGTTAAAGCTCATTTCCGTTCATAAAGAGAGTAGGCTAAATATAAGCATTCCATCTTAACTGGATTATGGAACACACTTGTATTTTGAGTCCGACTCTTCGCGACCCCATGGACTAGCTCCCGCCAGGCCCTCCTGTCTTCCGCCATCCTCTGAAGTTCGCTCAATTTCATTTTTGACACTGTCTAACCATCTCATCCTTTGCCATCCCCGTCTTCTTTGACCTTCAATCTTTCCCAGCATCAGGGTCTTCTCCAGTGAGTGCTCCCTTCTCATTTGGTGGCCAAAGTATTTGAGCTTCAGTTTCATTATCTGGCCTTCCAGGGAACAGTCAGGGTTGATTTCTTTTAGGATTGACTGATTTGATCTTCTTGCAGTTCAAGGGACTCTCAAGAGTCTTCTCCAGCACCATAGTGCTATTAGACAATAGCAGTGTCTAATAGGTAAAGGTTTCCCTTGCTCGTAAGCCAGTCGAATCTAGGGGCAGTGCTCATCTCCGTTTCCAAGCCAAAGAGCCAGTGCTGTTCGAAGACGTTCCCATGGTCATATGGCCGACATGACTAAATGCCGAGGTGCACGGAATGCTGTTACCTTCCCACCAAAGTGATACCTATTTATCTACTTGCAATTTCTTGCTTTCGAACGGCTAGGTTGGCAGGAGCTGGGGTCAGAGACGGGAGCTCACTCCGTCACGTGGCACCAGGGTCTTGAACTGCCAAGCTACACAACTTCTGGTTTCCAGCTTCAACATCTTAACCTCTGAATACACTGGCCTTAATTGTATCAGTGTTTACATCTGGGCACAGGGGGACTGGTGCTGGTGGGGGCATAAGGTGTTTTTACATTGCTTTTTAATGTTTTTCATATTTGTTGTATCTGAAGAAGTGTGCTTGTACATGAAAGTTTGTACCTTGAATCAAACTTTGTTGGTCTTAAAGGTGCCACTGGACTCAAACTTTGTTCTGCTGCTTCAGACCAACATGGCTACCCACCTGAATCTATGTTGTTTTTTGTATTTGTTTTCTCATATTGCTTTATATTGTTGTTACCTGCCTTGGGTCCTGAGATGCTAGGAAGAAAGGTAGGTGTATAAATATTATAAATAAATACTGCTTTCAGAACTAGTTCTTCAAGATTTATAGTCTGTGCACATACATGGAAAATCCACTGAGAATATTTTCAGCACACAAATTGAAACAAATGGGAATGTATTCTTTTATTGCTCCCATTCATATGAGTCTTGTGCAAGGGAATGTCTCAGTGGACCTTTGCCCTGTAGAGGCTCAGGTAGTTTACTGTGTTCTTGTATAGATAGATCCAGGTGGGTAGCCATGTTGGTCTGAAGCCGCAGAACAGTCCAGTGGCATTTTTAAGACCAACAAAGTATAAATAACTTTGAATAAAACAAAGTGGAATAAAAGTTAGTTGGTTTTAAAGGTGCCACTGGACTCAACTTTGTTCTGTCTCCATATGGCTTGATGCAGCTTTATAGGAATGCTGCTGAGAGATCTGAGTCAGCAATGGTTATTTTAATGGGACATATACAGAAGAAATTCTCAGTGGATTGGACCCACAACAGTTGTGCTGCCCTGTATGGTTAAAGCACTGGACTATGTTTAAAAATCTGATCAAATGGACTATAGAATAAAAGTAAGGTTGATTTGATTGTGACCAGATCTTAGAATGCTGGTAGTTTCCTGTGCCAGGAACTACTGTGGAACCCCACAAGGAATTGTGCTACACAGTAGGATCACATTGCACCCTTGTTTTATGGTTCATTTCACCTATTTAATGCAACTTAAGAACCTGCAAAAGGAGCATGTTAGAAGAAAAATGTTGGATGGGTGTGTTTGATTTCTGTGAATCAAAATATTTGTTTTTTCAGTATCAGAAGAGTAACATAGGACAAAATCTCTAGAGCTGTATATCACATTCTGCAGCCAGAGTGAGACATAGCTGTGTTTTTCAAGTTCAAGTAAATATTCAGATATTGCCGTTCCCTGCAAGAGTCCATTCTTATTAAGAAGCAAAAGATGCATTTTCCCTCCAATTGTGCCCAATATTCCCTCCCCCCTTTTTTGGAGAAGATCATGTATTGAAATATTGTAGATAAGACACTTCTTCCTAACTATATAAGAGCATTTAGAAACTGCTGAAAATTTGCTTATTAAGGCATGTGTATTTTTCATTTATATATATATATTTATTGTCTCTTTGTAGTTCTAAAACCATTTGTTTTGAAGTAATAGCATAGAAATCCTCTGGAGTAAACAAGCTACAAACACTCAGGTTAATTTATTAGCACTGGTAGAGAAACTATTTTTTACTGAACTAGCCACTTTAAAATGTATAGAATGAACAGTTGGATACTGTGGTTGTATATGTGGTACTAAGACTCTTGTCTGTTTTTCCTCTGCAGTGACCTCAGTATGAACAACATCTCAAAGCTACCCTCAAACTCCCTGCACAATCTCCGCTTCCTAGAAGAGCTGTATGTACCATTGTATCCTTGATTGGCATAGCTGAGAGCTAGGCATATTCTTGGGTTTGTGTCTTCTCTTTACTCTGGGAACCCATTTAACATGGCACAGGAAAGTTGTGAGTGCTGATGCTTTTGGCACATGCGGAAACACTTAGCTGGGAAAAAAGCAGTTGCTTTTGATTCTGGAAATGAACTTATTAAAAAAAGAGTTACCATGAGGCTACAACTTTTCTAAGCAAAGACAGAGCCAAACAATTTTTGATTTATTATTTTTTTTAAAGCAAGGGTTGTTTAAAAGACCTGGATTGGTATTTGGAAATAGCTACGCAGCAGGATATTAAAGCTTGAATACTGGCTCATGTTTATTAAAATAGCAAGCAAAGCTATAATCAAAACCAAAACCTGCTGCCTGGTTCTGCTCGTGTCAAGGACACTTGCATTCACATTTCAGAGCACTACATCTTCTTGTTGTAATCACTGTTAATTACCGTTTCCTTAGTTTTAGCTTTTAGCATCCCTTAAGGCTAATTCTGAAACACAGAATCATGTATGGCTTACTTTTGTTCTATTTGGTGTTTTTCTGTTTTAAAGGAGGGGAAGTATGCTGTAAAAACTAGTTAATCAAACACAGGATCACAAGTGGAATGTTGATTAGAAATGAGGATGGCTAGCAAGAAATGGAAAGTAGTCTGTGCACAAAAGACGAGGCTATAACAAAATGACTGTAGTAAAATCCATTAGTTTGGGGGAAAAGAAGCTTTAAAACTCTTAGTTTTTTACAACAGTAGTAATTTATGAAGTGAAACACCACAAATATTCTGAGAAAGTTCACTAGGCAAATTATTGGGGTATCAGTTAATGGTGCCACAGCCTGCAACTGGCTAACTAAAAAGCATTATAGATCATGGGAAATTAAAGCTCTATTTATGCACAGTATCCTGAAATCACTTCACCTGTCCCCGATCCGGCCCTTCAAGCCAAAAATGTGCATACAAAAAGAACCTGCTAAAGAGCAGGACTTACTGGAAACACTGCAGCAAGCACGTGGGATCGCTGGTGCGTCCGTCGTCAGGAGCATTCGAGGCTCCTGGCCGACCTGTGCATGCGCACACATGCGCAGCCGGCTGCCTCCGTCTCCCTTCAGTGGCTTCCTCCCCAGCATCTGATCATTTCGGGGAGCAACTGTGCGGCGGCTCAGGGGATCTGTGTGATCCCGCCGCTGCGTGTCTCTTTTGGTGCGGCTCTAAAGATCTGTGTGATCCCGCCGCTGCGTGTCTCTTTTGGTGCGGCTCTAAAGAGCCGTACTTTGGCCGCGCTCCCCCCCCCCTGTCACAAAACAGGTTGTGATAGTTATTCTAGCGAAAGATGGTCCTATGGAGATGGAGACAAGCGATCAGAACTAAATCCAGTCTTTAAAGTCTTCACTTTACTCCCTGGAAGACTTGGTCACACCTGGAGAAGAGCCCAAACCTTTACTGCCTTAACACTGGAATGCAAAATGCCCAATTTAGTGAGGGCATCCTGATGGGCATCCTAGCTATTGACTGCAGTGTCAGTGCTCTGAATGCCAGTGCAGCCTACTACTCTACAGAGTCTCGCCAGCCAGTCTCCAACAACTGCCTATAATGGAGTAAATGGCATGAACTGTAGAACCTGGAGCCACCTGATTGTTTCTGAAGCTCTAAAGAAGAAAGCAAGTTATGTTGCTGGAGCCAGTTAGGCCACCACTGAATAAGACATATCTCGTTTCCTTTTTAAGACAGAAAAATTGTTCTTTTCAAACTGTGTGGGCAAAGCTCCAAGCAATTTTTAGCACACGGCTATTACTCAGTAACTTTACAGCAGGTGCCCTGAGTAGAATAAAGCACAGATAAATTCACTGTAGGCCTGAACTGTTCCCCCCCCCCTTTCTTTTTAAACAGAATGATTTTGGAATTAGTTTCAGATAACAAGTATTTTGCAGACCAAATGACAAAGCCACCTTAAAATGTAGTTCTGTCTTGATTACAGGCGCAGACCAATAAACTAAACCTCACACCATTTTAAAAAAAGGAATATAATGTATACCTCTTGCATTAATTCAGATTTTATCTTTTTAATCAGTGAAAGAATGCTTTCCCAAAACTACCCTAATTCAGTGGTGAGATACAATATAAAGAAACAGCACAAATGCAAAGAAAAGCAGCTCTTTCTTTTTCAAAGCAGTAATGGCAGCTTAAAACAGTAAAACTGTAATAACAACAAGCAATATTTGAAGTGAGCTTGATTTCTTCCAAGTCACATCTGAATGAGATAAGGTGAGTGAAAAAGCATATTGAGAAGAAGTTAGATATAGTTTTGCCATCACTTGCCTTGGACTCACTGCCCTTCACTGTACCCAGTCCTAAGAACTACAAGCGCAGTAGAAGATTGCCAGCTGTTCCATGCAACTTTCAGAGCAGCTGAAGATGGGTACAATGGCGTGTGCTTTAAAAAGAGACCCTCTAAGTAATTTTCATGTATTGATTTAAGTACTCCCATGCTGTTTTCCACTAGTATCCACAGCAGTTCACAATAAAACCCTTAAAGTTTCAATAGTCAATCAATTAAAACAAAAAAAAATCTTTTAAAAATAGCCTGCTGTCAAAGATCAAGTAAAACAACAAAGTCCTCAAATAAAAGGGCAGATTGACCATTTAACTTAACAGGAAATTTCCCAGTTGGCCACTACCCTACAGTGCTGTTGGTGGCCAAGTCCCAGCAACTCTGCCAGCACCTGAGGGGCCACTTGGCTCAGCCCCTCCACTGGTAATTGGTGTCAGCTCTCCAATTGGCTCCTTCTGCAGTGGTGCTGTTTTGTGGGATGAGGCAAAGGGTGAGCCAGTGCTCATTGCTGATGCCGTGGAATTCAGTGCCACCTGACGTGCTGGCTTGTAGCATCATGGGGGGTCATTCAGCTGGGCTTGCTCCAGAGTCATTTTCACTTCCCAGTCTGTTCCCGCTCATCTATGAATAGCCTTGATGATTTTTTAAAAAAAGTCTTAGTCTGATGCCAATATATATATATAATAATCACTTTATTATGAATCTGTCAGAAGAAGATATTATGTAGATGGAACACCATCACTAAAAAGGCCCTCTTTCCAGTTGCCACCCATCTGATCTCTGGGGTAGGTAACGACAGAAGGCCCAGAAATAAATGACCAGGCAGTGAGACAGTGTGAGATTTCTGACTTGACTAGCTGCACTAAAATTTACACCTGCATGATAGAGCAGGCCATGCAAGCGTGTTAACTGTTCAGAATGCATTCTTAGAGAGCAATTTCAGTTAGCTTTTGGAAAACATGGTCTCCATTATTTCCAACTACAAAGAATGCCTAACAATAAAATGGTGTTTTCCTGCAAAGAATACTGTATGCAGTTCTTAACACTGAATTTCAAGTGTAAACTTGAAAACGTTTTTGAAAAGGGAACAAAAAATTTAATTCAGAAAAGAAATTGGATGTACAACGCTCTAGAACAGAATGCCTGGTTAAATTAATAAGCAGAATATTTAATAATTAAAAAGTTTATCTTCTTTTCCCCCTCATGTAAAAGAGGTAGTTTTCCCTAATAGGGAATAATAGGTGGTGATGATTAAAACAGTGATGCTAACTAAGTGCTAAAAGTGCCAAAATTCATAGAAGATAAAATTATCAGCCTGTTTTAGATTGCGTAACAAACAGGGAACCAGCAAGTCATGCAGTAGAAAGTCACTCAGTTGAATTGTGTGGCAACCACTGCTGGATACCCAAGCCACACAAGTTGTGCAGAGGCTGCTGCTGGACCCAGGCTAGTTGTGCCACACATGTTGAATCATGTGAATTGCATGGTAGCAAATTGCCTTGTGGTTGTAACTGGCCCTGGCCCCAATGAGTCCTCCCCCAGAGCAGGAGGGAAAGGGAGCAGAGGTGGACAGGGAGGCCAAAAGAGCTGTCATGCCCCTGCCTTTTAACAAAAGAAATCCACAATTCTTTTTTAAAAAGAAAAAGACAGCATAGGCACCAGGATAGCCAGGTGATTGTAATAGGAAACTTATTTTACTCACATAAATAAAGATTATTAGGATGCTTGTTTTTGCTTAATGTAAACAAAAGGCAAGTGTTGAATAATTATGAAATTAATTTCTACTTCACAAAAGTGAAATTTGAGACCCATGTGAACAAAGAGGCCACACATATGGTTATATAAGAAACACAAGCAAAGTTCCGTAACCCTGGCCATAAATCAATAATATGCCCCCTATGAGCATCTCTATTCAGCTCTCAACAGAATGTTGTATTTACCTATCTAATTTCAAATCAGTAATCAAGGTCTATCCAAAGTTTTCTTCTCTCCCGCACTGTTACTAACCCCACCAAATTCAAATGCAAAAATCAATGCAAAATGCTAAGTATATTCAGGTCAATCCAAACCGCATGGGAAAACATTCATTGCAGAAATTAACTTGCATATATAACTTTTTAGAGACTGGGCAAATACTATATTTTTTAAAGAAACAGTGCAAATATGGACTCACATTACAAAAACACACATAAAACTGGAAGAAGATCTGAATGAGTATTTCACTGTTACATAAGAGACCATCAAATAGCTTTTCCTGTGGCACAAAGACTGAGCAGCTGATGGGAAGAAAAAATATAAAAGTGGAAAAATATAAAAGTGGAAAAGACAGGTCAGCCATTTTAAAAAGTGTTTGCTGAAGAATTAGTGGTGTACTTTCTTTTGGAGTAAGTCTTTTACCCAAATCTTTGCCATATAAAATTTTAGATGTCAGGTTTTAAATACACAACATTAGTAGAAATTACCATGGTTTTCTTTCCAAATTAGGATTTTCAATTCCAGGTTAGAAAATTCCTGGAAATTTTGGGATTTTGGAGAAGGTGCAGTTTGGGGAGCAGAAGGACCTCAGCGGGATATATTGCCATAGAGTTTACCCTCCAAAGCAGCCATTTTCTCCAGGGGTAATGATCTCTGTAGCCTGGAGACCAGTTGTAATTCCAGGAGATCTCCAAGCCCCAACAGGAGGCTAGCAACCCTATTCAAAACAGCATCATGCCTATCTATGCTAATATCCTCAGTCCTTTCTCAAACATTTCTACATTTCAAAATTTAGTAGTCCAAACAGAACTTGTCCAGTCCTTTCACTCATGGGTCAACAACATGAGGTTCCTGGACTCTGGTAGGGAAGTTACCAAGCCCACAGCCTCAAACTCAGGGCTAAACTACATATTACGAAGTACACAAGTCCACCACAGGAACTCAATCATATTCCCAGTTGGGAACCCCATTTAAAATCTTCATGGGGACTTGATTTGTCTCAGAACCATGGTGTGAGGAAAAGGGTTGTAGGTAAGAGTATGTGTAACAGTAAATCTTGTTAGGCTATTTTAGGAGGAACCTTTGCATCCTCTCCTATTCCCTTCTCAATCTGACCCTCCAGCAGTGCTAGATGATAAATCAGGCTTTAAAGTGTATGTGAGTGTGTGTTTGATTTTCCTGTAATCTGATTATATAAGGCTAACTCTGTCCTTAAGTAGGTGTCAATGATTTTAGGGCAAAACTACTCAAAACACTGAAAAATCCAGGACGGGATTTCCAGTGCTGATTTTATTGTGAAAATACAGCTTCAGGCAGGAAGCATCCACCTATGAAACAGGGGTGTATTCTTAACTGTGCTGTTTTGTTGACCTCACATGGCCCTGCAGAGTTGGCGCTTGCCTCACAAAGGAAGCATATAAGTTGTCTTACATAGTCTGAACATAAGATAAACTTCAAGGGCCATGGTCTGGAGTGTCCTGTACAGGGGTCATTTCGTAGAAAAAGAGGTGCAGGAGCTCATTAGCATAACTTATTTGCATATGCCACACCCCCTGACATCACCGGAAGTGTGTCTGAAGGCAACACCCACCGCTCAGGCTCCTCTGGACTGTTTTGGATTGCTAGCTATTGGGGGGGGGACATGCAGATCTGTCCTCGCAGAGGGAGAGCTTGTACCTGAATAAAACTTGGTCTTAAAGGTGCTACTGAACTGTTTTGGATTGCTAGCTATCTGCCCTCACAGAGAAGGGAGAGCTTGTACCTGAATAAACCTTACATAAGAACATAAGAGAAGCCAATGTTGGATCAGGCCAATGGCCCATCTAGTCGAACACTCTGTCACACAGTGACCAAAAATACCAGGTGCCATCTGGAGGTCCAGCAGTGGGGGCAGGACACAAGAAGCCCTCCCACTGTTGTTCCCACACACACACCCCAAGCACCAAGAATACAGTGCATCACTCACCCCAGACCGAGAGTTCCTGTCTATACCTTGTGGCTAATAGCCACTGATGGACCTCTGCTCCATATATTTATCCAGTTCCCTTTTGAAGCCATCCATGCTTGTAGCCGCTGCCACCTCCTGTGGCAGTGAATTCCATGTGTTAATCACTCTTTGGGTGAAGAAATACTTCCTTGTATCTGTTCTAACCCGACTGCTCAGCAATTTCATTGAGTGCCCACGAGTTCTTGTATTGTGAGAAAGGGAGAAAAGTACCTCTTTCTCTACCTGCACTATCCTATGCATAATCTTATAAACCTCGATCATGTCACCCCTCAGCTGTTGTTTCTCCTTTTTTCCTTGGTCTTAAAGGTGCCACTGGACTGTTTTGGATTGCTAGCTATGGGGGAGGGGGATTTCCCACATAGATCTGCCCTCACAGAGGAGGGAGAGCTTATACCTGAATAAAACTTGGTCTCAAAGGTGCCACTGGACTGTCTTGGATTACTAGCTGGGGAGGGGGACACAAGCAGATCTGCCCTTACAGAGGGAGAGCTTGTACTGAATAAACCTTGGCCTTAAAGGTGCCACTGGACTGTTTTGGATTGCTAGCTGTGGGGGGAAACGCACAGATATGCAAAGAAAGAAAAAAAGAAGGAAAGAGGGAAAGAAAAAAGGAAAGAAAGAAAGAAGGCAAGAAGGAGGGAAAGAGAAAGAAAGAGAAGGGGAGGAGGAGGAAAAGGAGAGGAAAGGAGGGAATGAAGGAAAGAGAGAAGGAAAGGAGGAAGAAAAGAGGGAAAGAAAGCGCAGGCTGGGAAAGGCGAGAGGTGGGCGGGCAGGCTTTCCCTGTGTCCCGCGGCTGGCACAGGGGGGAGGCAGGCGGGCAGGCCTTCCACCGGCCCCACACAGAGGCGCGGGCTGGCAATGGCACGGGGGGCTGTGGGTGGACCTTCCACCAGCCCTGCATGGAGGCATGGGTCAGCAATGGCACAGGGGGAGGTGGGTGGACGCCAGGACCACGCGGATGCCCCGTATGAGCGCCGACTGGCACTGGCCCCTTCACCTAGAAGGCGGGCAGACTTTCCACCGGCCCCACGTGGAGGCGCAGGCCGGCAATGGCACAGTGGGAGGTGGGCAGACCTTCTACCAGCCTTGCGCAGAGGTGCGGGCTGGCAATGGCATGGGGGAGGGAGGTGGGCAGGCCTTCCACTGGCCCCGCGCGGAGGCGTGGACCAGCAATGGCGGGGGAGGTGGCCAGAGACTAGGACCGTGCGGATGCCCTGTGTGAGCTCCGGCTGGCACTGGCCCCTTTGCCTTGAAGGTGGGCGGGTCTTCCACCGGCCCTGCATGGAGGTGTGGGCCGGCAATGGCGGGGGGAGGTGGGTGGATACCACGACCAAGCAGATGCCCATGTGAGCTCTGGCTGGCGCTGGCCCCTTCGCCTCAGGAGTTGGGTCTTTACATGCAGAGCACCCACCGTCTGTCCCTCCCGACCTCCCTCCTCCTGCCCAGAAATTGCTGGGAGCAGGGGGTGGGGCTTGGTTATGTACCCGCCCCCTCAGCTCCTCACTACCGGAGCGCTGTTCCTCGGCACTCCGGCTCCAACTGACCCCTGGTCCTGCACCTTTCTGAAGAAACTTGGGTGACTTTTAGGGATGGAGTGTTCTGTGACAGAAAACCCAGTATCACTTAAACAACAGAGAATGTAGCAACACCATGATACTCTCCAGTTATGGTACAGTACTGCTGACAGTGCTTCAAAATTAGTCATACATAAGAACATAAGAGACGCCAATGTTGGATCAGGCCAAAGGCCCATCCAGTCCAACACTCTGTCACACAGTGGCCAAAAATACCAGGTGCCATCAGGAGGTCCACCAGTGGGGCCGGAACATTAGAAGCCCTCCCACTGTTGACCCCCCCAAGCACCAAGAAGACAGAGCATCACTTGCCCCAGAGTCCCTATCTATACCTTGTGGCTAATAGCCACTGATGGACCTCTGCTCCATATGCTTATCTAATTCCCTTTTGAAGCTGTCCATGCTTGTAGCCGCCACCACTTCCTGTGGCAGTGGTCACAGAAATAGACAGTGGTCATAGAAAGAGTCAGTCAACATGTACAGCTATAGCAGGCCTCCACAATGTTACTCTTTCTTCTCATAGACAAGACTAGGAATGGGCAAGAACCGGGAAAATGTGGTTCATTTCAGCTTGTGGCATGCCCACTTCATTAAGTTAGTGATGCAGTAGAATGCTCCCCTCATGCTAGAGACACCAAACTCACAGGAGATCTCCAGCTGACTCCCCTCTACCTGCCCTCCAGGTTTGGTGAGAACTGTATTTACAGGGTCCAAGTTACAGCCCCCCAAAGAAGGTGCCCCATCCTCCATAGTTTCTGATGGAGGAAAAAAACAGCAAGAAATCCCTAAGGGCAATAGAAAGCCCAGCAGAGCAGAATCAAAGTCCCAAGAATTTCTGCAGTAGAAACAGAAGGGGGGATATTTTTGCAAGTCCAGCCAAACCAGTGCAATGTTCTAGTGCCCAGCAGAACCCAGTGCCAATGTAGCAATGCCAGCTCAAAAACTGATTTCAAGCACAGAATCACACTCCAAGCAAGGGAGGGGGTTGCAAGCCCAACAAAAGCAGTGCAGTGTACTAGTGCCCAGAAAAACCCAGTGCCAATGTAGCAGTGCCCTGAGCCTGCCTTGACAGGGAGGGCGGGGTATAAATTGGAAAAATAAATAAATAAATAAAATGCCAGCTCAATCACCATCCAAGCACGGGCGGAGGCATTTTTGCAAGCCCAGCAGAACCAGTACAATGTACACTGTGTTCAGTAGTACCAGTGCAATCACAGAGTACCCTGCAGAATCCAGTGCCCCTGGAATTGCAAGCTTAAAAGGACTGATCTCAGCTCAGAGTCACAAATCCAAGCAAGGGTAGTGGAATTTTGCAGCTCTGTGCAAGAAAACAGGAAGTGAACACAAAGGAATTCTGGCCACTGGGGGAAACCCCTCTTGAAACTGACATAACTAGTTTGAAATTGACAATAGTGTTTCCAAGGCTGAAGAATTCTCTCCCCCCACCCCACCCACCCCGTTGCTTTGATGTTCAGTCAACATTTTGTTGGAACAGAGAAAGTCTGTCTGGATATGTATTCGTTAACGAACTGCAAGAACCTCCAGAACTGTTAACCTGCCACGAACTTCAGTCCATAAATCACGAACTGGCCAAAATTAATCATGAACTGTAGTTTGTGAGCTGGTTCATGTCCATCCCCAGACAAGACAAGATCCCACCCTGCAGATGGGATTTGCATTCCAATATACCACAAACACCTAGATTTGGGGCAGAAAAATGAACAGGGACACAGAGAGAAGAAGAAAAAGAAGAAGAAGAGATTGGATTTATACCCTGCCCTTCACTTGGAGTCTCAGAGCGGCTTACAAACTCCTTTCCCTTCCCCTCCCCACAAACAGACACTCTGTGAGGGGGGTGGGGCTGAGAGAACTCTGACACAAACTGCTCTTTCAGGAACAGCTGTGCTAGAGCTTGTGACTGACTCAAGGTCACATCAGCAGGTGCAAGTGGAGGAGTGGGGAATCAAAACCAGTACTCCCAGATTAGAGTCCGCACACTTAACCACTACACCAAACTGGCTCTTAACCACTACACCAAACTGGGAAGAAAAGTGGGCATTCATATAGCATCAGTCAGCTAGCTTCACAGCTCATTTGGGAGGGGTTAAAGAGCTTATGACCTACCCCCAAGCATTGCTAGGTGAGTAATGCTGTTTTAAGATGAATAATAAGCCTTTTGCAAGGTAGGGGAAAGGAGATGCTAAGAGTAACAGAAACCACAGTTATATACTGACGCAAGCATCCTTATCTCCTCAGCAGCTAGTTGACTTTTAAGGAAATTGCTATTTGATTAATTTTTACTCTGCTTCTTCTTTGATGTTTATTTTAATGTTTTAGATATTTATTGTTGTAACTGTATGAATATTTCTGTGATACTGATAGCCAACTTGGGGATCCATAAATTGAGAGAGTGGAGATATACATGTTTTAAATAAATATTTTTTAAAAAAATATAAATTGAAGGAAGCATATGAATATATAAAATGGAATAAAGGACAATGTTCTAAGCCCCTTGGGGAGAAATTCAGGATATAATTGAAGCACGTAAATGTAAAATTGGCAATTGAAAATGATTTGGGGAATTTCAACCCTTAGAGTTACATTTTGAGACCAACAAACCTCTTAAGCAACCATACAGTGTCTTGTAATTAAATGAAGTTTGGCTGTTTATGTGCTTCTAATGATTATATTCACAACTGTTGAAGCAAAGACAAAGTTTTGAAAATGATACACAGCTAGTAGCTTGTCTATATTCTAGAGTAGATGTGCACCATAAACTGGATTTATGGAAGCAAATCTATTTGTCCAGCTGGGCTGTTATGGTTATAGGATATTTTGCACAGAACTTTAATGATGACAAAACAAGGCTCTCAAATAACCACTTCTGGCCCTGGTGTTTCCAACATAGCTGTCTTGTACATTTTAACATCCGAATTAATTCCACATGAAAAGAAATCTATTTATCTTTTATTTTAATCCTGCAGCCGTCTAGCAGGAAATGGCTTGACACACATCCCCAAAGGAGCATTTGCTGGACTTTTTAGTCTTAAAGTTCTGTAAGTAAATTGGTATTGTTTGTGTCATTATTCCTATGTTACTCCTTAAAACCTCCCAGAACCTAATTTTGTTGTAACACAGCTTAGTCAAGTGAATTATTTGTTTTGATGTGTGCACAGGGAAAGGAAGATGTACATGTCTTTAAAGTATATATTTGCTACATTGTACCAATAAACCTCTAAATTTGAAACAAGTGATAGTCTAAGAACAGTTTACTTATCCAGTAATTTACACAATGTGAAAGACAAAATTAATTTCTGCTAATTGTTTTTTTAATGGGCCGCAGAGTGGCAGGTTTCAGTTCAGAGCCATTTCTGAAGATGATGTATAGCAGGAAACAATATTTGTTTCAAACTGTGTGGGTACATGGAAGAAAAAAAATGTCTATTAGTTACTCTCATCATGGTGTAATTTGGCTTTCAGAATCTTTCATTTTATGTCAAGGTAGATTCGACATAAACTAACCCTAACCCTAACGAAAGGAAAATTTCTGGGTTTTTTAAGAGGAAGTCTTTTTGTTTCTTTTTAAAACACTTTCCTTTATTCAAGTCCCTCCCAGCTTGGATGACTTTGTTTCATTTCTAACAGTGGGTCAGGTGCAACTAACTTCTGGATGGGGACAATAGTTATGTTGTATCTTAGTTACTATGTTGAAGTAGCAAAGCCTGTTTCACAACAACCAGCTTTGAAAAAAGAAAAGGAAAAACTATTTATTATATGCCCTAAATTTATAGCCAGAATCCGCCATTTCCATAAGTATAACCAGCAGCATCCGATAGTGTAAGGATTTAAGAGAGACTTATTACCCAAACTACATTTTAATTAATATGCCATGAAAAAATGGAGCTACTTCCTCTCCCCATCTTTTTGGAGAACTCTTTTTGGAGAATTATTTTAGGCTCCCCAAAGATTTATTTCCTGTATCTTCCCTGTACAGTGTCTCATAATAGATGAATAAAACAGGAGTAGGTCTTTAAACATGTATTTTGAAACAGCCACTTTCCAGGAAGCACTAGAATTTGGGGCCAACAATTATTATTACCAGGGGTCGTTTCGTAGAAAAAGAGCTAGGGGAACTCATTAGCATAACTCATTAGCATATGCCACACCCCCTGACATCACCGGAAGTGTGTCATAAGGCCACACAGCCCGCCCCCAACGGTCCCGGCTGCCGCCGGCCTTGCAGCTCCACTGCCGACCCCATGAGGGGCCCGGCAGTGCACTTGCAAGGCCGGCGGGAGTGCAAGGAAGCCCCGCGAAGGCCCTCCCTGGCCCCAGGCAGGCAGGGGTGGGGAGAGGCAAGGAGGAAGCAACTTACCCTCCCTCTTCTCCTGCCTCCTCCTGGCTGAATGAGGGCCAGAAGCGGGGCGGCCGGAAGCAGGGGGCAGGGCTTCGTCATGTGCCCCGCCCCCTGCACCTCACCCGGGGGAACTGCGATCCCCCGCGATCCACCCCGAAATGACCTCTGATTATTACCATATTTGAACCCCAACTTCTTTCTGTGGCTTTATAGAAGTATGTAAGATGAAAAGAAACTGAACTCTGAACATAAATTTTCTTATTCACACACATTATATACAAATGCAGAATGCTACAGAACAACCTGCTACGGCAAGTTCCAGCTGAAGCACTCCAGAACCTGCGCACTCTTCAGTCTTTGTAAGTATATAATCATACTTTATATGGCAGACTATGGTATATACAATGAAGACATATGTTATTGTCTATGAAGACATATATTATTGTCTAAACAAGGCTCCATTACTAGTAGAAATGCAGATTTCTATTAATTGTAATATGGTATAAGATCATAATGTTTTTCACAGATAGTGCTCATTGCTTAGACAATAACAACAAGGAATTACTTTCTAGAGCATTCTGTTTCATATAGGACTGATTCAGATGTGCTAAAACCCTCTAGCCATAGCATCCCACAGATAATAAATCTGCAAGTAATATTTTATTCCCCCGAAGTAAGCTATTTTGATTTTATTTTTATTATAATATTTTATTAAGGTTTTTATACCGATATTTTGATTTTAAATGATCAGTTGTTTCATTCACTTTTATGGTGTTTTGTGTGTGTTTTTGTTCTGAACAGTATTTCTCTTTTGGGTTTCAAAGATCCTATTGAGTCCTGTAAGATAGGGCCACACAACATAGGTCTATTTGTGGAATCATTTTAGAATTCTGACTGTGCAGTCTTATGCAGGATTACTCTGCATGGGATTGCTCTGTGAGTGTCATAGTTTTCATTTTAAATTCAGGTCGGTCTCTAGTCCTCATGATTAAAGAGCTAAGCTTGAAAACTGTGATGACCAAGAAAATATTTAAAAAGAAATGAGCAACAGTGAGGCAAGTTGGATGGAACTCAGATTCGTTATATATTCTGATTTGGTTCACTGTGACAGTTCTCAACAGCTCAAGCTGCAGCTTTAGACTTATATACCAGTCTTATGGAAATTATAAGCCATATACAAGGAATTCTCTGTTGTGCTGAAAAAGACTTGAAGTTTCAGCGGGGTTTCTAAATCACCTGCCTGTGATGCCATTTTTCATTCTTTGTTGCAAATGTCTTCCCAGAAGATAGGAAAGAGGAGGCTAAGAAAAGAAAGGGTGAAAACTGAGGGGTTGTATTGTCCCTGTAAAGGTTTGGTGTTTGGTAACAGCATTAAAATAAAAAGAGAATAAGAGTGGTAGGTAGGAACTTTAAACAGCTGTGTAGCAGACAGCAGATAGAATGATAAGAGCATGTACAGAAAAAGTACTATCAGTTGAAAGAGGATCACTGGCAAATGTGACCTCTTTGAGGAAAAGAAAACCAAGATTCTTTTGTTTGTTCCAAATGGGTTGTTCCTCTATGATAAAGGTGTTCAGAGATTCGGTTTCTCGTTTCATACAGCCTAGTAATTTTCTGTCCATCAGGTGACTCTTGTCTTGACTTCTGATTTACATCGGAATTACTTTGAAACTATTGAAAAACAAGAGACCTTACAAAAATAAAAGAATTGAAAAGTTTAAAGGCAGTTAAATGCATTTTGCAAGACAAAGGCTTTCTTTAAGGCACAAGAAGGCCTGGAAGTTAGTTGACTGGAAGGTATTTAATTCTGAATATTGGTGGCCTTGCCCTGTTTTGCTCACATTTACTGATGGCTAGCCAAGCTGATCCAATTGTTGCTCTGTAGACTGTACAGAATTTTATGACTATGTCTATTCTTTCTCTAGAACAAACAGATCCTAAGTGATCGTCTGTGAAAAGATATACTCTACTGCCAAATGCAGAATAGAATTAGAGGATAACCAAAGGACAATTTGCCTTTTTACTCCTCCACCCCCCTTTCATTCAGCTTTTTGATTTATGGTTAGGATAGATGACAGTATTACTTTCAGCCACTTGATGTTTATGGCTTGCACATTTTATGCGTAATGTCCATTTATATGCATTTACTTCTTAACTAACTTTAAGATTTTGGAGGTAGATAGATAGGTTTCCTTATATAGTGCCCCCCAGATGACCTGCATTATCCCCAGATGTAGTGCCCTAATTCCCTAAGACAAGCCCTAATGAAGGGCTTATATAGGAATACCAAAATCAGAGTGAGAACTGACCCTCAAGGCCATTTCACAGAAGCTATTAATGTAGAGGAGGGTGTCTAACAGGGCTGTATATTGGCACCTCCCTTATTTAATCTTTTGTATAAATGATCTGGGGAGCATTTAAACCGCCAAGAGGTGCATCCCCGTAAAATTGCTGAGAAACATATCCCCCTTTTACTTTATGCTGATGATGCGATGTTGATCCCCATTGGGCTTAAATGTGCAATGAAAATCTTACCTCTATACTGCCAGTTCAATCATGTTAAAATTAATTATCAGAAATCAAAGGTCCTAGTTTTTGCAAAGAATCCCAAACTATATCAATGGCCGATCAACTGAGTAGATATTGAGCAAGTCTGCTGTTTTAAATATTTAGGGATAGTTTTCCTGTCCTCAGGTTCCAGAATGGCACATGTGGATTATGTTACTTCATGTTCGACAAAAAGTGTAGGTGCAATTGAGAAATTCTACTGGAACTCAGGGGGACGGAACATAGCTGTGGCAGTTAGGATCTTTAAGGCCAAACCTCTTGCCCATGTTATATCAAACTTATTGGCAGGCGTTCGAAAATGTTCAATCTAAGTTTTTATGGCATATTCTACAGGTCCCGTCTGGTGTTTCAAATGCACTCATTCAGGTGGAAACTGGCATGGTTACCCTAAAGACTCGATTATGGATTGCTGCTATCCTATATTGGTTCAAATTAGTATGTCCAAGCCCACTGGTTTAACAAGCTTGATAGTGAGATACTCTATGATACCTTATTGGATCAAAGAAGTTGAGTTTAAATTGGGTTATTATGGGCTCTCTAAACAGTTTATGATGCAGCTGGAATATAGTTCTGTTAAACTTTTTCTTAAACAAAGAATCCTGGATATTGAAAGACAACACGATCTGTCCCAGATTAACTGCTATCTTCCAGGTATAGAGAACTTGAACCAAATATCACTGATGCCATACCTACAGAATTTAGATAAAGCTGAGTATAAAAGAGCTTTTACTCTTATGAGAGCAAATATGCTTCCTTCAGCGGTTACAGAGGGTAAATACAAAAGGTGTCCCTGTGAAGAATGTTTGTGCATCGGAGGGGATGGAAGGATTGAGTTGAGGGAACATGTTCTTTTTTAATGTAAACTTTACCAGAACTTCCGTTCTGTTTATTTAGCACCAGTCTGTCTCCAATTCCCGGGGAGAAATTTTAGATTTTACTTAGATAAGCTTTTAACCAACAGGAATCAAGAAATTACTTTAATGGTGGCAACGTTTGCTGTGAAGGCCATAAGATATCGCCAACAATTTTTAGATGGAAATGCCTAGTTTAATTTTTATGTTTAAGATTTTATAAGGGGTGTTTGGCTGAACTGTATACCCTGTCTGTTTTATGGCTTTGGTGGTGATTTGATGGGTCTTTAACAGTATTAAACATTTTGGGGGGAAATTCCCTCAGACCCCATCCCAAAAGGACTGTAGTACTGCACTGGTGTAAATCCCTTGCACACTATAAGCAGGATGAGACAATGTGTACACCGGATGGGAATGTTTGCTTTGTCGTACCAGTTGGATAGCTATAGCATGGCATGGGGCTTCATACAGGCGATGCACCTGTGGCCTAGAATGGAGCAAATGGTTGCAGCTACTCCAATCTGGCTCCCCAGGACTGTTTCACATGCTACCTTTCTACTGGTCCTGCTGCACAGTAGGTGAAGGAAGGAACTTTTCCCTTTGTTTTTGTTTTTTTAAAAGCTCATCTTAAAATCATAGACTTGTTTAGTTCATTACTATCTGACACACTGCTTAAATCTGCTTATTTAAATTCAAATACTAGTTCAAGTTCCAACCACTGGTCATCTACAGAACTCATTAGGAGGCCTTAGGCAAGCCAGTGTTTGAGTTCATATTCTCAGTACCTTCTATACCATTGCCTGCAGCATCATACCAAATTACTGGCAGGCTTGCCAACCAAAAGAATTACATGAAGTCACTTACTCTGTAATTGTAGGGAATGGCATTCCATGAGGCCTCATGATTTCTTCAATCATGGTAGTTAGTTTTTGAGCCATCCAAGTTCTGCAAATTATAGTAGTCCCCCAAGCCTCACATGGAAACCATAGTTCATACAAATAGCACCACTGCATGATTCATAGCAAGTTGTAAGCACATTGATGGCCCTGCGTGCAATAATGTTGGGACTGTCAAGCATCTGCATGAGGACACTATTTTACTCCTTTGTGTTGTGTTGTAGTCCACCATGAGGATACAGAAGAAGGTACAAATTGTAAACACCACAAATATTTTTTTTTATTTAATAGCTTTATTCCCTCTCCTAAAAAGGAGAGATATTTCGCTTAAAGTCAGGAAAAGGGGTGGGTATATAGATGGATAAAGAAAAGGGTGAGTGGTGTTAATATATTAGTATATTAATCTTTTCATATTAAGAATTAGAGTCAATCACTGCTTCTGTAGTCCGGCGTTCTTTTCTTCCTCCATCTCTGTTAACAAGGCAATTAATATGTTAGTATTGTCCTTTTGGGAGTTAATTTCTTTTTCAGAGTGTAATCCAAAAATCGAAAAATCTCTAGAGTCTGGGGTCCTTTCCTTTCTTATCTCTCAAGTTATACTTCAAAGCAGTCTCTCCTTTGGGTTCCTCGTCCTTCACCTCTCCCTCCGAGCTGCTGTCTTCCACGTTCAGTCCTGTCATCCACTTGGCCAGTTCTGCCTCTTCTTCTTTACTGGCGTGCCTTTCTAAGAAGTCTTGAGCCTTAAAGATAGAATCAATCTTTTCTCTCTTTTCTTTGAACTTGAAAGTCAGTCCTTCGGGCACCAGCCATTTGTAATTTGTTTGATGGTTTTGTAGAAATCTGGTCAGTCCTTTATATTCTTTTCTTTTCATTCTTATTTCAAATGGAACATCTTTTAAAATTCTTATCAACTGATCTCCGATTTTCAGGGGCGTTGCTGATGTCACCTTTAGAGCCAAGGCTGTCGCTAGTATGTCTCTTAGATCCTCTCCAACTTCTTCTTTCAATCCCTGGAACCGGAGAGTTAAGTTTGCTTTTTCCATTTGAAGCATTAATAGTTTATTATCTTGTTTTTCCTGATGTTTTTCCACTTTAATGACCTTCTTCTTAACTTTCTGTACTTCTTCGGCTGATGCCAGACATTGCTTTGCGATGTCATCTCCCTTTTCAGCTGTCTCTGACATTTTTTCCTGTTGCAAAGTGTAGGCAGCTTCCATAGAGTCAAGTTTCTGGTTGATCTTTTGCAGTTCTTCCAGCAGATGGCGCGCGAGAGCACCTTCTTGCTGATTGACAGCAGATCCAGCAAGGGAAGGGCTTGGGCAGGAAGTCCCTCCCGTCTTCTTCACCAGCTTTTCTTGTACTTTTTTAGTCCCCGCCATGCTTCAGTTTTGTTTACACTTAGAAAGTTCGTGCTGTAGCCTTCAAGGAAGCTTCCCTCCTCTCCGCTTATTTCTCCCTCCCAGCAAGGTAAACCGTTCGTGTTTTTTTTTCGCTTCCCCCCCCTTCTTTATTTTAAAAGTCTGTTTTTAATATGGAGGTGGTAGTCCCTCCTCCCTTTCGCTTCTTGGGGGGGTGAGGCTTTCTTTTAAATACCACCGCTTAAAATCTCAAACGCCGGCTTACAGTTTGTCACTTGCTTCTCTCTCTGACTCGATTCATCCGCTCCACCACTCCGCTTTCCCGGCGGCTTTGCTATTCCCCATTACAGGGCACAACGCAGCTGGAGCCGTTTGGGGCAGGGAGAGACCACAAATATTGACACAAATAATAATGCTTATTTTTTATTAATTTTTGCACATATAATTCAGACTGTAACTTCTTATGGAGCCACAACTACAATGAAATGCCACGTTAAACAAGTCAGGCAGAGCTGTTTAGCTCTGGTTTATTCATCAGTCTTCTGCACATGGTCTCTCTCTCTTCCCCTCCCCTTTGCTGGCAGGCAGCAGTACCTGCCTTGGAAGAACTTACCCCATGCCAGACCCTGGGCAAGGGTGCTGGGCTGAACAGAGACTTGGCTAGCAGGTGTGGAGATCCACTTCCTCATCCCAGTTGGCCTTGTGTAGCATCAAACAGAATGAGGCAAAGGGGGGAGGATTCTGGGAAGGATATGGGTACAAAGAAAGCATAGGAAAGGCTAGAGGACAGGCATGGAGTATTGGTCGCAGAAGCCACGAGCTGCTGTTGCAAGTAGGGATGGGCACAAACCGGCCCACGAACCTAAATTAGCTACATAAATCATGTGATCTCACCTGCAGCAAACCTTCCATGACCTTCCACATGGTTTTTGGAGGTTGAGATGGTTCGTGGTAGTGTATGTTGGCAGCGTCCACGGCAGACACACTGGCACAGATCAATTACAATCGTCAAAGCAACAGGGGGATGGACTTCTGCAGCCCTGGAAACACCAATAGTGGCCCTCCAAAGCTCGACAGGCTGTGCTGGCCTCCAGGAGGAGCGCTCCCATTCTGCTTTATGGGAAAGCCACAACTAGCAGACAGGAGGAGGTGAAGTGCCCCGTGGGAGGAACTTCACCCCTTACTTTCTGCTGGCTGTGGAAAGTCATGGCCAGCAGAAAGAAGGGGGTGATAAAGCTTGGACTCAAATTGAGAAAACTTATGCTCTTCCCAGACTTCTACATGAAGTATTTTGGGCATCTCCTAACAATAAACCCAAAACCATATTAGATAACCCATTTTTAAAAAAACACTTTGGAAATATGGGACAGAAACAGGAATGTACTAGCACCGGGAATTTCACCAGTAGCAGCTTTCTTGGGACAGGTATGGTTCCCACCTGGGGAGGAGGTGAACACATACAAAAACTGGAGAAAAGCTGGAAAGTTTAAAATAAAAGACTTATGTTCTCAGGGCCAAAAATGGTCAAGAGAACAATTAGCACTTAAACACAATATAGAGGTATCTTGGTTTCAAGAACAACAGCTAACCCATATGCTTTCCAGCAGCAATATAGTAGAAAATATAAACCATCCATTTACAGCATTTGAAACACTGATAAAAAACATGTTGGACCAAAAAGGAATCATATCAACATTATATAAATCATTGCCCTTTATTCAGTGGTCTAAGTTCTCAGCACAGCAACAAGCATGGCATAAGGATTTGGAATTGGTACTGTCTCCAGAGCAATGGACTAAAATTTGGTCCTCTGGTTTATATGTAACAAAAGCCTTAAATTTAAGAATTCAGAACTGTAAGCTTTTCTCTAGGTGGTACATAACACCTCTTAAACTTTACCACTCAAAAGCACTGAAGGACCCAAAGTGTTGGAAAGGTTGTGGGCAAACAGGGACTTTGTTTCACTGCTGGTGATCCTGTCCAAGGTTTTGGACAAAGATTATTTCAAAAGTAGAGGAGATAGTAGGTATAAAGGTTCCTAAAACACCGGAAGGGATTCTACTTAATTATTGGCATAAGGCTCAATTTTCTTTTACTTTGAGAGAACTTATTGATTTAATGCTGATCGCTGCAAAAACAGTATTGGCGCAAGTATGGAAAACAGAAAAAATACCTTCTATTAGGCAGTGGTTTTTGAAGCTATGGGATATTGTAACAATGGATAAGATTGCAACTCAAATTGTGGAAGCAGATAATCCGATGAAAAAGGAAAACTTTACAAAAAATGGTTTCGATTTTTTGATTATATTGTTAAAATGAGTGATACTGTTAGTGTCTTACCTACAAAATATGTTGATTTTGTGTTTTATTAGTATTTTTTATAATTGTTTGATATCCTTACATGAGGTTATATGATGTGTCTTTTTGTGAAAACTTAATAAAATAAAGTTATTAAAAAAGAAATAAAGAAGGGGGTGAAGGGCCCCCTAGTATAAATACCCCCAGCTCTCACACAGCTGTTTTTTCCCATTGGCAGG
>NW_015162474.1:141347-190101 GCF_001447785.1 Gekko japonicus | reverse complement strand
AAAGAGGAAAGGGAACTGGAAATCATTCCTCAGTGTGAACAGTGGGGTTGGGGGTGTTTGGTGCTTATTCAGGGCTCTGAGCCACCTGTCCTGCTCACAACTGGAGACTTGCTGTAAGTTTGGCATCTCTAGCCCGCAAGGGGGCCGTTCTACTGTATCACGAACCTCACAAAATGAACCAGTTTGGTAAACGGAAAAGTTTGTGAAGGTTTGTGATTCATGGTTCATGTGGCCCCGCAAACTACAAACCGAAACGAATCTCAGTTTTCCTGGTTTGTGCCCATCCCTAATGAGGAGGGATGGTGGATGCTTCTAGAAAGGAGGAAGGGAACTGAAAAGAGAGAGATGGAAAAGGAGTGGAGAACCAGTCTCAGGAAGGAGTAAAAGAAGAAGAAGAGGAGAGGCATGGAAACAGCCTACCAGGTGAGAGTCCATTGCTGGAGGCCTGGTAAAGGCAGACTGCCCCTCTAGGGGAAGGTGAGCGTTCACCACCACATTACAGGAAATACAATAATCCAGATGGGTGAGATTAACTACTGGTAGGACTCTGAAAGCCTTAAAAGACATATCTGAATGAAAGCTTCCTTGTGAGCTGTGGATGGGGGCTTCAAGGTACCTCTCCATTCCAGATACTATCACACACATACACACATTGTTGTTTCCAAAGCACTGTGCCATATGAAACATTAATATAGCAACACAATTAAAACACAGATTTTAAAATGGTTAAAACTTTTAACAAAATGTGGACATAAGAGGGTTCCTGCACAAGTAGATCAAAGGTTAATTATGTTCCCACCAGGGAAGCCAGGCCTCCTGCTATAGGCCTACCAGCATCCTGACTTATTGCCACCAATGAGGAAATGGGGGCAGTGTGCATGAGCACACTTACATCACTTCTAGTAAAAACTGGAAGTGACATGTAGACACTCTAGCATTTTATAAAAGCTCTATGGTAAAAACATACTGGAAGTGTTGTCAGCACACTGGCACAATGCTGGCATGCCAGACCCTGCTCTTCAATTTCTCTTAGGTTTGCCAACCCTATTTCCCATTGTGGCCAAGAAAATACCCACACACACACACACACAAACCAAGGCCTACATGCTAGAAATGGAGGCCAAAGCCTCTCCCATTGTTCTAGCTTTGTATTCACAGGTACACTGCCTCTGAACATGAAGGTTAATTTAGCCTTAAGACTGAGCAGGTTAAAACTAAAAAAAGCCAAAACCACCCCAGCATGGTTTGGTCCACTTCGAAAAGGAGAAGTATTGGGACTAAGGAAGCCTTGTATGGGAGGTTACTTCACAGCACCAGAGCAGCTTATGATCCTGGTGGATTCTGATCTTGTCTTGACAAATGATAGTGCTCTCTGTTGGGTTCTTGTTGACAGATCTTCAAGAGTAGAAGTTGTGCTTCATCTGAAAGCCTCTTCTAACTGCTTTGCTACACTAATTTGAAAGTAGACTCTTGTGCAAACATGAAAGTGTTGTAACTTGCCCACAGCATTTAAGATGTAAGACTAGGGCCCTGGATCATCCCACCCTTTTGCTTACTATCCTGTGTTCCTTTGCACTAATCATGCAAGTCCATCAGCCAATCCTCTGCAGTAGCCAGGCTCTTATTTTATGAGCTGTTTGAAGTTATGTCTTGGGTTGTTGTTTTTTTAAAAAAAAGCAGTATTACAGATGTTTTACATATGTATTTGTTTCTTACACACCTTCCTTCTAAATAACTATAGCATTGTTCAGCCAAGAATGGGTGATGTATTGGACACATCTGGAAATCCTGTCATAGGTATCAAAAACCATTAACGTGGAAAGCACTGACCTGCTTGTGGCTTTGTTTTTGCTGTTTTGTCCACTACCCTGTTTGTAAGGTTAGGAAAAACTGTTTTCTGCTTGATGAAGCAGGCTATGTTGTTAATAGTCTTGAAACTGCCACAAAGTTAGAACTCAGAACTAAGCTGCTCTTCTGCAGTACTTTTTTACCTGGTACATGGTAGATCTTCTTTCCTATTGGCTGTTCTTCACTAGTGCAGATTTCATATATAATCTTTTAAAACTGTTAAACAAGAGTCATGAAAGTGTGAAGAAAAGTAATGATAAAGAAAACTTCCCCACATTCCCTTTCTGCTGTCTAAAAATGGCAGCTGGATCCTCTAAAAATCCATATGAAAACTAAGAATAGTTTTTCTTTGAAGGCCTTTAGCTTTCAGCCATCACCTCCTATTTAGACCCCCTTCACTGCTTTCTCAGATCCTGCATTCGTATCTTCCCTGAGGTGAATGTATGTCATGGCTATAGCCCAGGAAATACTTCATAACAACAGAAGGAATCAGTATTTTATTCCTAGATACGGCAGCCAGTCATTTTGCTATATTTCCATTATAACTTTTCAGGTACACTTTCTACACAAACTGCAGAACATATGGTCAGAACATGCACAATATGTTATTAAAAATGACATTGGATTGCATTCCATATGCTTCATGAATTTTGCTTGAAAGATCTGGACATTTTAAGCAAGCTAGTTCATGATCAATTTCAGGTTGTATTCTTTTTATAAGCTATCTCTAGGAGAAAATAAAATATTTTTGTATCCCTAAATTGGCCCTCTTCTGAGTATAATAGCTACTTTTAAACTTCCCACATGTTAGCCATATATTTTGAATTATAAATAAGGTATTGTTTATGAGCTAATGGACTTAGCTTTGAAAGTGCCAAAACTTTGATCAGCACAAGTAAAACAACTGGATGAAAACTTAAGGTTTCATTGCATGTTTTATACATCAGTGTACATTATTTACATTGTCACAGGAAGCACAGTCACTAATGAAATGTTTTATTATCTGCAAGTAGAAAAATAGTACTTAAGAAAAAAAAGATTAGATAACAGAGGAACATTTGTGGCGGTAGGTTTTAAGAGTACTTTGTGAACTCTTTAACTGGGTTATATATTCTATAATACTTGCCACAGTTTGGCATGTTAAAAATTAACTTTGTTGGATCTGAATCAAAAATTAAAATGGTTACTTCTGTACTGAAGTGTACTACATTTTTATTATACACCTGCATATACACTGTAATGTTTAAAGGTTAAATTTTCATACACAGCCTTAAACTTTAAAAAAAATGTTTTAAAAATGCAAATTATTGCTATAGACAGCCTTATAATCTGTGAAAGAGGAATTTATGAGCTAGGGCATTAATCTAACTAAAGACCTGTTAAAAGCAATGAGACATCCCATTGAAAGCAATGGGGATTAAACACTACCAGTTTTAACTGTATTATGACAAGAGTGTGGCATTTGGTGTGAATTTTAGAATTCTAAGAATTTCTGCATACCTTATTGCTTTATTTGTTTATTTATTTATTTATTATATTTATACCCCGCCCTCCCAGCCATGGCTGGCACAGGGCGGCTTACAACAACATAAAAACTACAATGCATAAAATCACAGTGCTAAAGCCATAACAGTAACAATATTAAAAGGTGCTAATGATTATAATCCAATTTCCAATAACAGATATCAATTTAACATTACGTCTGAGATGGCACTTAACTCCCATGCCATCCTAATGGTTGATCCCGATTTGATGTTGTATGGGTGGCTCAGGCTGCTTTAAGATTTCAAGGGGCAGGGCATTCTCCCCCGGGGTGGATCCTAATTGAACGCCTGGCGGAACAGCTCTGTCTTGCAGGCCCTGTGGAAGTACATAAGGTCCCACAGGGCCCTGATCTTCTCCAGGAGCTCATTCCACCAGAGCGGAGCCACCCCCGAGAAAGCCCTGGCCCTGGTTGTAGCTAGCCTGGCATCCTTTGGCCTGGGAAGGGTGAGTCGATGTTGAGACCCTGATTGCAGTGCTCTCTGGGGGACATGTGGGGAAAGGCGGTCCCTCAGGTATGTAGGTCCTTGGCCATAAAGGGCTTTAAAGGTAAGAACCAGCACCTTAAAGTGAACTTGGTATGCTATTGGTAGCCAGTGCAATGCCCAACACAGGCTGAATGTGCTCCCATATTGGGAGGCCCATCAACAGCCTGGCTGCATCATTTTGCACCAGCTGTAGCTTCCGAATTTGCGATAAAGGCAGCCCCATGTAGAGAGCATTACAGTAGTCCAACCTCGAGGTGATCATCACATGGATCAAGTTTCTAGCAAGCAGGTTTCTAGCAAATTTTGTTGGAGTTCTGCACTCTTCGTATAATCTGTTTCTACCTCCCGATTTCAGTCATTGTTCCACTGCTTACACATCTAACGCTCCATCATTTACTATGCAATGCTAAGCAGAGTTACTTACTTATGTCCATTGAGATAAGTGCATTTGAAATAACACTGTTTAGGATTGCATTGTTTGAGACCCTTCACACAAACTCTTCAGTCTTTGGCAACTGAGGGTTTTAGTTAACCCAAGCTGACATTTAGCAAGGTTGCTAAAAGGTGAGGCAAATGTGTGACTGTCAAGTATCACATGCAGATATCTGCACAGATCACATTTTGCTCTCAATAGAAATTCTGTCAGTGGTAGACTGTCCATGTTTTTGTTGGATATTGTAACTCCACATGCAAGAATATCTGGGAAGGAAAGTAATAGAAATCTCACTTAGGTACACTTGGCAGTTGGCTCCACCCTCCCATCAGTTAGATGTTGAGCCTCATTGGCCCTTGGTTGTCTTCTGTGTTATCTGCGGAGTGCCTGGCCCCACTGGTGGACCTCCTGATGTCACCTGGTATTTTTGGCCACTGTGTGACAGAGTGTTGGACTAGATGGGCTTTTGGCCTGATCCAACATTGGCGTCTCTTATGTTCTTATGTTCTTATATGGGACCTCTCTACTTCCCTCTCTTACCGGAACAAGTTCACCTTTTTGAAGTTAATCTGTTCACAATGAATTAAATGTACCTATGTGAATATGTCATGTAAGATGTGCTTCTATTTTTGTAAGTAAAATTTCCTTCTCTCGTTATCATTGGAGTCAGATCATCTTTGTACTTTGTTTGAACAACGTTTTCCCTTGACCGGGAAACATGGAGGATCAGGAATACTGTGTAAAGCTTCTGTGCTTTCAGGTCAAATGATTTTTCTTTTTACATTTAACTCAATGTAACTTACCAGAAAAGTTCCTCGTGGGCCATTAATCTTGAGGGTCACTGTCCTGGAGGTCTGAACTGAGCCCAGCACTGTAGAGGCTGTTTAGCTCTGACTTGCCTGAGAGCCGTGTGGAAGGAGACAGCAGTTGTCCCATTGCCTCTGCAAGAAGGGTCATTTGGTTGGACATGCCTGGTAGCACTGTTGAAGGAAACCCCGCCGCAACCTCCCCACCACAGTTGAGACAGTAAGCGAACTTGAGGCCCCTTGTGTGGCTTTGCCGGGGTTCGAAGGCTTTGACCGACTTAGTTTGGAGGAAGTTGATAGAGTGCTTGCATCGGTGCATCCAACCACTTGTAGCCTTGACCCGTGCCCCTCTTGGCTCATTAAAGCGGGCCAACGAGGGGTTTCGATGTGCCTTGAGGGAGATTATTAACAAGTCCCTGTCAGAGGGGCGATTCCCCGAGGCACTCAAGGAAGCGATGGTCCGCCCTCTCCTGAAAAAGCCAACGCTGGACCCAGCGGAATTGACCAGCTATCGGCCGGTGTCCAATCTGCCCTATCTGGGCAAACTGATTGAGAGGGCGGTGGCGACACAGCTGCAGGGCTTTCTAGATGACACTTCTGCCTTTGACCCATTCCAGTCTGGCTTTCGCCCGAGGCATGGGACGGAGACTGTGCTGGTTGCCCTTACTGACGACCTCTGTAGACATCTGGATCGAGGAGGTGTGGCGGCGCTGTTGTTGCTCAATCCATCAGCCGCATTTGATACGGTCGACCACCAGCTGCATACCCACCGCCTTGCCGACGTAGGGATCCAGGGGCTCGCCCTTCAATGGTTTGTCTCTTTTCTCCAAGGCCGGGGACAGAGGGTGGAGCTAGAGGAGCAGCAGTCCCGGAGGCACCTGCTTGAATGTGGAGTGCCTCAGGGGGCAGTACTCTCCCCGATGCTATTTAACATATACATGCGCCCCCTCGCCCAGATTGTCCGGAGGTATGGGCTTGGGTGTCATCAATATGCCGATGACACCCAGCTCTATCTGATGTTGGGCGGTCAGTCGGAATCCAACCCAGAAGATCTTCACCGGGTGTTACAGGCTGTACCTGGATGGCTCAGGCTGAGTCGGCTGAAGTTGAACCCGGCGAAGACAGAGGTCCTGTGCCTGGGTCGGAGCGGTATGGGATTGGGGCTCCCACTCCCGGCCTTCCATGGGGCGCCTTTGGTGCCAGCTTGGGAGGTTAGGAGTCTGGGAGTGCTCCTGGACCCCACCTTAACGATGGAGGCCCAGGTGGCAGCCACTGCCAAAGCAGCCTTTTACCATCTTCGGCTGGTGCAGCAGTTGGTCCCCTTCCTTAGCCGCGAAGACCTGGCCACAGTGATCCATGCGACGGTCACCTCTAGGCTAGACTACTGCAACACTCTCTACATGGGGCTGCCTTTGTCGCAAATTCGGAAACTGCAGCTAGTGCAGAATGTGGCGGCCAGGTTGGTTGTGGGTGCCTCGAGATGGGACCACATCCAACCTGTGCTGAAAGTGCTGCACTGGCTGCCTATAGCATTCCGGATTCGCTTCAAAGTGCTGGTGCTTACCTTTAAAGCCCTACCTTTAAAGCCCTACCCGAGGGACCGCCTTTTTCCATACAGGCCCCAAAGAGCACTTCGGTCGGGGTCACAGCACCATTTAGTGACCCTGGGCCCTAAAGAGGCCAGGCTTGCTGCCACAAGGGCCAGGTCCTTTTCGGTGGCAGCTCCTATCTGGTGGAATGAGCTCCCAGAGGGGATCAGGGCCCTGCGGGACCTGTTACAGTTCCGCAGGGCCTGTAAGACGGAGCTCTTCCGCCAGGCTTTCGAATAGGAGCCGCCGCCACCACCAACAGGTGACTGCAAGCAGTACCGCTGGGTTGGGCCGACTGGCCACTTTGAACACCATGGCCCACAGCATCCCCCTCCTTGGCCCCATGTGATGTGCAACGGGGAGCGAGTATGTTAGTCGCGACGGATCCTGGGGAGTACCCACTGTGTTTTAACTGTTTTAATTAAGTGTATTTATTGCACTGAGTGCCTTACTTGTTTTAACTGTGGTGCTGTATGACACCTCGTGTTGTAAGCCGCCCTGAGCCCGCGTGCGGGGAGGGCGGGATATAAATGAAATAAAATAAAATAAATAGCATCACTGCCTCCTGAAGCACCATCTGCTAGATCCAAGTGGAGTGGGCCTCTTCTGTGGTAAAGTTGATGAGTATTTCCTCCATTGCCTGTGCTACAAGTTCTGATAGTTCATAACCAGCTGGTGATGATGCAGCCTGGAGACATCAGTTTGCCTGTTGCTTCCTCAGCAGAAGCCACTCAGCTTTGACTGTGAACAATCACTTGAAATAACCCAGTACCTTCAGACCAGCCACTCAGCTTCGATGTAGCTGGCTGTGCTGCAAAAGGAGACTACTGACACCTCTTCTTTCAGGCACCGGTGATGTATACAATAAGCATATCACCGATTTCCTGCAGTGCAGGAACTGCTCAGCTCAGACATGTCTTGGTGGCAATAGAGAAGTACATGACAGGTGGCCTGCACCCATTGTTGCTTGCTCCTGTTCCATTTCCATGCCCTAATCCATGCCTGGTTGCTGATACAAGCTGAGACAATCATGTGAATATGTCCTAAGTCAGGCCACCATCTCTCTTCTTACCAAAAAGTTTGAAATCTGCAAATAATTCAAATATCAGCTTCAGTATAACGCAGTGTATCCCATTCCAGCTGGACCGGGGGTGGGGGGTGGGAATCTACATCTGTGGTTTTCATTGGTTACAAAATATAGCTGTTTTAGTGATTTATTATTTTTTTATTTGGGAGTGTGGAATCTGAGTTTTCTTGGTGCAAAGTATCCTATTCCTCCTACCCTGGTATTTACACAGGCTGATACCTAATGTCCTATAATCCTGATTGGTATAAACCACAGCCTTGGAGTCAGAAGTAACAGCTCAGAATCTAGGTCATGTATAAGCAAGGATGTTATCCTGCTGAGAAAGAAAAATGAATTGATTAAAGCTTCCCCACCCCCTTTAATCGGTGTAACTGTCAAGCTAGTACAACTCTTAGTCTTTGCTTAAACAGAAACATCACACCAAGAAATTTATTTTTGAAGTGAATGGAAAGCTATACTGTCCTTTTTCATTCAAATTATATTTTACTTTAAAAAAAAAACACAAATTATGTTGCTTCTTGCAGGAAGGGGAAGCTCAACATGGGTTATTCTAAACATTTCCAGCTTCTCCCATTTGTTGACAGACCTTGTGAGCTATTTTGGAAGCTGTGTCCCTGCTGTCAGCCATGTTAGTTATTATATTGAAAATTTAATTGTAAAAGGGCTTTGACACTGAACTTTATAAATTTGTTCCAACTGACCTTGTCTCAGTTATTTGCCAGTCTGGCACAAAGCCATAGAAATTGTTATTTGTTCTCATGCAGTAGGTAGAAATACTGTGGACAAGGAGATAGAATGGACCTGACATTTTACATGGCTGCAAATGAAGAAGCAGCTTTAAATAAAAATATTAGCAAGGCTGCTCTCAAATGATTTGCCGCATTACATCTATTTGCATGTGGTTTTTTAATTCTTTGGAAACAAATATTAAGCACATTTCAAAAAAATCCACCATTTTTTTCTTTGTGCAATCTAACTTAACAAGTCTGCAAAATACTTCCAGAGTCACTGTAGAAAAACTGTAACATATTGCCAATGGCATTTTACTATGCTCTTTTCTAAACCATAACACTTTCTCTGTTTCCTCCCCAACTTTTCCTTTTTTTCCCCCCATTTAACTTCTGAGCTGAGGAAGAGCTGTAAGAGATTTGACAGCCATTGAACTCCCTTGAGATTGTCAGTTGGTCCTAGGGTTCCCAGCCCCCAGATATCAGTTCCCATAGAGGAAATGGCAGCTTCAGATTGTGGCATCCTTAGCATCCCATCCCCACGGAGTTCCTTACCCTCCCCAAATTCTATATTCCCTAACCACTACCCCCAAATCTCCCAAGAATTTCTCAAGCTGGAGTTGGCAACCCCAGTTGGTCCTAATGAAAGTACTGTGCTCCTGTTTAGTGTATACTTTTCGTGCTGTCCCTTTTTTTAGGCCAAACTTAAGAACATAAGAACATAAGAGACGCCAATGTTGGATCAGGCCAAAGGCCCATCCAGTCCAACACTCTGTGTCACACAGTGGCCAGAAATACCAGTGCCATCAGGAGGTCCAGCAGTGGGGCCAGGACATTAGAAGCCCTCCCACTGTTGACCCCCCCCCAAGCACCAAGAAGACAGAGCATCACTTGCCCCAGAGCCCCTAGCTATACCTTGTGGCTAATAGCCACTGATGGACCTCTGCTCCATATGCTTATCTAATTCCCTTTTGAAGCCGTCCATGCTTGTAGCACCCACCACTTCCTGTGGCAGTGAATTCCATGTGTTAATCACTCTTTGGGTGAAGAAGTACTTCCTTTTATCCGTTCTAACCCGACCGCTCTGCAGTTTCATGGAGTGCCCACGAGTTCTTGTATTGTGAGAAAGGGAGAAAAGTACCTCTTTCTTTACCTGCTCTTTCCCATGCATAATCTTATAAACCTCGATCATGTCACCCCTCAGTCGTCTTTTCTCCAAGCTAAAGAGCCCTAAGCGCTTTAACCTTTCCTCATAGGGAAAGTGTTCCAACCCTTTTATCATTCGAGTTGCCCTTTTCTGCACTTTTTCCAAAGCTATAATATCCTTTTTAAGGTGTGGTGCCCAGAACTGCACACAGTATTCCAAATGAGGTCTCACCATTGATTTATATAGGGGCATTATTATATTGGCTGATCTGTTTTCAATACCCTTCCTAATAATCCCCAGCATAGCATTGGCCTTCTTTATTGCAGTCACACACTGTCTCGACATTTTCAGTGAGTTATCCACTACAACTCCAAGATCTCTCTCTTGCTCAGTCTCTGCCAGTTCAGACCCCATCAATGTGTATTTATATTTAGGATTTTTGGCTCCAATGTGCATCACCTTGCACTTGGCCACATTGAACCCCATTTGCCATGTTGACGCCCACTCGCCCATCCTTGACAGATCCCCTTGGAGTGCCTCACAATCCTCACTGGTTTTCACCACCCTGAACAACTTTGTATCATCCGCAAATTTAGCCACTTCACTGCTTACTCCCATCTCCAAATCATTAATGAACAAGTTAAAAAGCAGTGGACCAAGTACTGATCCCTGCGGTACCCCACTGCTTACCACCCTCCACTGAGAAAATTGCCCACCTACACTCACTCTCTGTTTTCTATGAACTAGCCAGTTTTTGATCCATAAAAGGACTTGTCCTTCTATCCCATGATTTTTGAGCTTACTTAGGAGCCTTTGATGAGGAACTTTATCAAAAGCTTTCTGGAAGTCAAGGTAAATAATATCTATTGGATCCCCCTTGTCCACATGTTTGTTCACCCCCTCAAAGAACACTAACAGGTTAGTGAGACAAGATCTTCCCTTACAGAAACCGTGCTGAGTCTGCCTCAATAGGTTTTGTTCATCTATGTGCCTACTAATTCTTTCCTTAATAATGGTTTCCACCAATTTACCCGGTATCGACGTCAGACTGACTGGCCTGTAATTTCCCGGATCTCCTCTGGAACCCTTTTTAAAGATGGGAGTGACATTAGCTACCTTCCAATCCTCAGGAATGGAGGCAGATTTTAAGGAAAGATTACATATCTTTGTCAGGAGATCTACAAGTTCACATTTGAGTTCTTTCAGAACTCTCGGATGTATGCCATCTGGGCCTGGTGATTTTTCAGTTTTTAAGTTGTCTATCAGTTTTAGGACCTCCTCTCTCGTCACCTCAATCTGACTCAGGTCTTTCAACACCCCTCCTGAAATCAGTGGTTCTGGAGTGGGCAAGCACTTCTCATCTTCCACAGTGAAGACGGAGGCAAAAAATGCATTTAGCTTCTCAGCCATTTCCCTATCATCCTTCAATACTCCTTTTACCCCTTGGTCGTCCAAGGGCCCCACTGCCTCCCTGGCTGGTTTCCTGTTTCTAATGTATTTGAAGAAAGTTTTATTGTTGGTTTTTACGTTTTTTGCTATATGCTCCTCATATTCCCTTTTTGCCTGCCTGACCTCAGACTTGCATTTTATTTGCCATAGCCTGTGTTCCGTTTTATCAGCCTCACTGTGACTAGCTTTCCACTGCTTAAAGGAATTCTTTTTACTTTTTACAGCCTCCATTACTCTGTTTGTTAACCATGCAGGCTTTTTCCTATACCTGTTTGTGCCTTTCCTAACCTGCGGAATATATATTTTTTGAGCTTCTAGGATCGTAGTTTTAAATAGATCCCAAGCTTCCCCAATTGTTTTGACCCTTTCTACTTTTCCTTTCAGTTTCCTCCCCACGTGTCCCCTCATATCAGAGAAATTACCCCTTTTAAAGTTAAAAATGGTTGTGTGAGTCTTTTTGGCCAATTCTCTATTTGTACAAATGATGAACTCAACAACATTATGATCACTGTTTCCAAGCGGTGCAATCACTTTTACATCTCTCACCAGGTCTTGAGTGTTACTTAGGACCAAATCAAGGATCGCCTCTCCCCTGGTAGGTTCCGTGACCATCTGCTCCATAGCACAGTCATTTAGAGTGTCTAGAAACTCAATCTCTTTTTCCCGGCTAGAACACATATTGACCCAATCAATGTGTGGGTAGTTAAAATCACCTATTATTACACAGTGTTTTTGTCTAGTTGCTATCTTTAAGGCATTCATCATTTTATAATCCTCCTCTATCTTTTGATCTGGTGGGCGATAACAAACTCCCAGTGTTAAGTTTCCTTTTGGCCCCCCTATTTCAACCCATAGAACTTCCAGAAGCGAATCCAATTCACTTAGCCTCTCAATCTTTCTAGACTTTATACCCTCTCTGACATACAGAGCTACCCCACCTCCAACCCTTCCCCCCCTATCCTTCCGATATAATATATAACCGGGAATCACTGTGTCCCACTGATTTTCCTCATCCCACCAAGTTTCAGAAATACCCACAATGTCTATTTTTCCCTCCGACACCAAGCACTCCAACTCCCCGATTTTACCTCGGACACTTCTAGCATTTGTATAGAAACAGCTGTAATTTCCCTTACAAGTTAAGCCTGCATCCTTCCTCTTGCTATCTCGAGTCGTTGTCCGGCAGTCCATGTCACCAGCCATGGCCTCTGTGGACAATTTCAATCCACCTCCCTGTAGAAAAGCAACCGGTACCCCCTCACCTCTCTCAGATGAGCCAACCCGAACCAGAGACTTTTCATCTCCTGTCGGCTTTCCCCCAATATTCAGTTTAAAAGCTGCTCTGCCACCTTTTTGATTTTAAGTGCCAGCAGCCTGGTTCCTTCTCGGGACAAGTGGAGACCGTCTCGCCTGTACAGCTCCCTCTTGTTCCAAAAAGTATCCCAGTGCCTAACAAACCTGAACCCTTCCCCCCTACACCATCGTCTCATCCACGCATTGAGACTCCTGATCTCTGCCTGTCTCTCCGGCCCTGCGCGTGGAACAGGTAACACTTCTGAGAAGGCTACCTTGGAGGTCCTGGACCTAAGTTTCCTGCCCAGCAGCCTAAATTTCTCCTCCAGGACCTCACGACTGCATTTCCCCACATCGTTGGTGCCGACATGCACCACGACCACTGGCTCCTCCCCAGCACTATCTACCAGCCTATCTAAAACACGCGTAATGTCCGCTACCTTCGCACCAGGCAGGCAAGTCACCATACGGTCAGTACGCGGGTTCGCCACCCAGCTGTCTACCTGCCTAAGGATCGAATCACCCACTACCAAGAGCCCCCCTCCCACCCTGCTCAGGGATGGTTCCTTGGTGCAAAAGGAGAGCCGCTCACCAGCTGGGGAAGAGGTCCCTTCTGAGGGCACATTCCCCTTATCCTCAGCATGGTGCCCTGTTTCCCCTAGACCCTCATGCTCCCTGACAGCAGCGGGGCTGCCAGATCCAGAGTGGGACGAAGCTAACAAGTCCCCGAGAGTCTTTTCTGTGCGCCTAGCTGACTGTCTCTGCTTCTCCAGGTCAGCCACCTTGGCCTCAAGGGAGCACACACGTTCCCTGAGAACCAGGAGCTCCTTGCACCGAGGACACACCCAAGACTTCTGCCCAGTGGGCAGATAGTCATACATGTGACACTCCGTGCAAAACACTGGATAGCCCCCAACCCCCTGCTGGCATTCTGGCTTCATAATTCTTTTAAAATAAATAAATATAATCCCCCTTTTAAACCCTTGGTATTTATGTGGTTTTTGTTATCAAGTCAAATTATTTTACGGGAAAGACAAAGAGCCTAGGGCCTTGTCTTTCTGGCTCTTTTTGGGCTTCTTACAGAGCCCCTAGTCTAAGAGCCACAGGCAAAGAGCGCTCGTGCCTCTGCCAAGGTGCTTCCTTAAATAGAGGCCTCCCCCAGCAGAGGTCAGGCAGCAGCTATTCAAATTCAAATTCACCCAGGCACTCAATCACAGGCAAAACAATGCCCCTTCCACTTCCTCTCAATTACAGGCAATCCCAGTCAAACAGTGCCCGTTCCTCTCCCACACGCAATCAGCCAGGACTCTGCAAGAACTCTAAGTGCTTCCACACACTGCTAAACACAGTTTTCCCACAAAATATCCTTAGCTGAATTCTCTCAGCTGAAAGCAAGTAAAAGAAACCCACTCACCACTCTCACAGCTCTCTCTCCTGCTCCTGCTCAGAGCTCAGCTGGTCTCCTTATTCTAGGAATGCCATGAACAACCTCCTGTTTTTTTAAAATCATTAGCAGCTAGAGGAGCTGATAATTTGTTTGAGAAAGAGACATGGCTCAGTTTTCCTGATCCAAATTTGTTGTTCCCAGACTGCTATATTCTCTGCATGGAATGGAGTGATACAGAGCAAACAGAGAGGATTATTTAGATCAGGAAATTAGCGTGGCTTCCCCATCTGCAGTTGTTAAGAAGATGAAGGACAGAAAATCAGTCTAGGGTCTCCCAGTATAATATGTAGTTTAGCACCCAGCTACTGCTAGTCCACAAGAAAATCCTAAATATTATTTAAGAACCAAAATTACCACCAATAGTAGGGTGAACTGTGCGATCATAGAGAAATGCATAGATCATAGAGGAATGTGTGATCATAGAGGAATGTTTGTTAGAAGGACTTGATTGTTCAAGAGGCAATTACTATCACACCTGTTTTACTTTCCTCAGACATTGGGATCTACTGTTTTTCCTATAAATACTATGTAATGAATCATACTACTAATACCAGCCAGGTTATGAATTACAAGGCAAACTTTATCTTCCCATTCAGAGAGCAGCACTAGTGTCACACCTTTATTCTTAACTGCAATGCCAGAGTAAAGTAATTAATTAGGGCTGTCAAGCCATCTCCTGGCACCCTTAGATACTTTGAATTCAGGAAAGGGGCAGAAATGTTCTGAAATTCCTCCAAAACTCTATGGTAATAATACCATAGACTTTTGAGGAAATTACAAAGTGTCACCTGATACACTGACATCACATTCAGTTTTCCATATAGAACTGATATCAATGTGTTGCACAATGTCATTTCTGCCCCCTTTTTTTCTCCCACTGGCCTGGACACAAAGGCAGATGGGAGGTCTGAAATGCTGGGAGATTGCCTGCCCAAACCATGCAAATGGGAAACCTAGTCATTATGTGTGCAGAGTAGAACACAACTGTGCAATACCACTAGTGGTTTAGATGTAAAAGGAGTAGGACTAGGAGCAAGAAAGGCAACAAGATAGGTGCACACTGTGCTACTTCCCCAGTTTCCAAACCAACAGAGTATTAATGGCACTGAGTAGCACTGAGGAGTTACAGCAACTATGAAATCACCTTGTACATGAACAAAAAGACTGCATGCACTTAGGTCTTTTGTGGTTTGGCTGTAAGCCTGCATTGTTTTGTGAAAGTACACTGGTGACAACTGCATCGTGGCATTGTGAAGAGATCAGAACAAAACCTGAAGAAAGAAACATTATACTGCTTAACTACACTCCTATTGCTGGCTCTGAGGCCAGTATTTAATTAAAAGCTCTTTCCTGGCTTTAAATTCACCTTGGGAGGAGCACTGATTTAAGATTAAAGAAGGAAATTACAGTCTGAACAGGCCTCTTAATTTCAACTTTGGCTGGTTCCACATGGAGGTTATCTCTGCTTTTGCTTCCAAACTGGAGGGGGGGGGGGAGCATCTGCACAAAGCCATGCTCTAATTGAGGTCTAACCATCCTTTCCTTGTCCTCAGTATGCTTTTTCCCAAATCTGCTTTACTCTGATCTTATTTGGAAAGAACACACAGTTCAAGTACATTATCAAGCCATCTGGATGGAAAGGTGTGGATTTTCTTGCCCTGCAAGGATCCTGTTTACAACAGTGTCATTTTCTGCCATCAGCCCATCATGGTCATAATGGTTTGAGTTTTATTTTTGAAAAAACCCAAACCTGGTAATTGCCATAATGCTATACACTATAACGCTATAGCAATTATCATTTTTTTTAAAAAGAAAATAGTCCTCCAAAAGCTCTCCTGTGGCCGGGCAGAAAAGCCGTGCAGGGAAAACAGCAGTCAGAGGGCATGCACGGGAAACTCTCATGTGGAAGCTCCATTGCCAGTATTACCATTGTAAAATCATGCCACGTTGACTCCCCTAAATTGTTTGTAATTGGATTTAATACATCAGGCATTAACCATAAAGCATGCAGCACCTCATGTTCCAGGCTAATATTAATGGAAGTACAGGAAATGACTAGGGATCCCAAGTCCCCCCAGGGGGGCGGGGAAACCCCTGCCCCAGAGGCCCGTTCCCCGGCGGTGCCGGATCGGGCCCCGAGGGGAACTCCACCTCAACGTGCATGTCACCCGGAAGTGACGCGGGCACGCCGGGCACGCTGGGGGCGGGGCCATGGCCATACAAGGGGAAACTATGGTTTTCCCTTGTATGGCCATGGCCCCACCCCCAGCGTGCCTGGCATCCTCCCGTCACTTCCGGGTGACGTGCATGCGGCGCGCACACAAGACGCCGGCCGGGAGCCCCCCGCTCCCAGCGAAGATAGACTTGGCAACCCTAGAAATGACCCCTGGAATACTAGCAGTGAAGTGTGCATGCACACAGAAGCTTAAACCTAGAATGAAACTTTGTCGGTCTTAAAAGTGCCACTGGACTCTAACTTGGTTCTGTTGCTTCAGACCAACACAGCTACCTACCTGAATCCCCCTCCCCCAGACATTCTCAGTACAAGAAGACTGGTATGTAGACTGCACAGTCCTACCTGATCCTTATGAGATGCATGAACTGATGCATCCTGTAGTGAGCTTAAGCATGAACATCAGAAGCTCAGAAACAACATACTTGATCCTTGAAATTAGTGTCATCCAGCCTTGCTAGAGGAATGTTGTGCCCCATTCAAACAGGAGCCTCTCCTTCCATTGCTTAAATACACACACCTCAAAAAGAAAACCAAGGCCAAGATAATACTTTGTGAATATTTATTACAGTTTTATCCCACCCTTCCTCCAGGTACTCTTGGTCTCTTTCCGTGTTTTGTAAGCAACGGTGACCAGAATGTGCATCCAGAACAATATCATATGAAGTAGAAGGGACAAGAACGTATATAACATTTAAAAAAAAATCAAAATAGGATGTGATGACTCTTAATAATGCAGAACATTTTCTATGTTTTCCTGTTTAATTAGTTTATATGCATTTTCTACCTAAAAAAAATTCTAATTCCTACATTTCTGTTTCTCTTAGACGTCTGGATGCTAACCACATCAGCTTTGTGCCCCCCAACTGTTTCAACGGCTTGGTTTCACTCAGACACCTGTGGCTAGATGACAACTCTTTGACAGATATTCCAGTGCAAGCTTTCAAGAGTTTACCAGCACTTCAAGCAATGACACTGGCACTGAACAAAATATACCACATTCCAGATTATGCATTTGGAACTCTCTCCAGTTTAGTAGTTCTGTAAGTTTTTTTTTATTTGCATTTCAGTGCATAACAGCATAGTTAACTGACTCTTTCAAGAACTTTGGTCTATTGGCATCTTGAATTAATTTGTTTCAGTATCTGCTATAAACTTAGTGTGAGAGAGAATGTATTTTTAGGGCAAATTAAAAAATGTGAAATATGAATCTAAAATACACCCAATTAACAGCATTTTTGGAGGAGGTTGGGACAGTATGCATTAATGCTTTCCTTTTATTCTTGCACATTTTAAATGTCAGCATAACTTTTCTCACTTACACAAAATTTAAATCAGCAAATAAATGAAACATAGTGGATTGTCATATGACTGCCTTACTTCAACACGATCCATGGATGATTGATTTATACAGAAATTCCTGTAGGTTTTCTGCTGCCCAAATTCAGGTATATTTTTTCTTTCTTGCTACTTTTCTCTAAAGCTGAAATTCATTATTTTAGATCCAAAAACATAAATTGAGTGTGTGTGTGTGTGTGTGTGTGTGTGTGTGTGTGGTGTAGGTATGGTGTGTGTATTGTGGAAATTGCCATCCAGGTGAGGAATATATACATACAGAGATATATCTTTCGCTTATTTTAGATGTGTGTGCTTTAAAATTATTTTAATTTACTTAGAAATTATTATTGGTATATACTGGAAATACATGGGTGGTCATTTAAAAGTTGTGGAACATGTGTCTACAGTAATTTTATGTGGGAGAGAACAACAAAGAGCAAGAATGGAATAAAGTGTTGGGAAATAAAATTAGCATTATCTGATATATCAATAAGAATTTTTGGTGGGGAGTCAGGAAATGAAAAGGTTCTTTATCTGTGTGGTTTGAATTTAGGAGCAAAGGGAATAAGTGGCCTTGTGAAAGCATGATTTGCATATGAGCATGCCTGCCTGAAAAAAATCACTTTCTTTAGATTTAACCATCAAAATGTTCATCCTGAAGTCCACTCTGTGCAGAATATCTTCCTGATTTGTGTTCTTAATGTCTCACTACAGACATCTCCATAACAATAGAATCTACTCACTGGGAAAGAAATGCTTTGATGGTCTCCACAGCCTAGAGACTTTGTGAGTTGACCTTTTATTTGTTGTGCTTTATTTTCAGTGTTTTCACTGACATTCTGCAAAAAGCCTAATAGCCAAACATGCTTTTGAGATTACTGAAAGCTCAGGGTAATCATTCCTGATGACTACATAAAAATAGAATGCAACATATATTATAATATTGTTGTTTTTGTAGACATTGGAGCACAACAGTCATATTTCAAGAAGGTAGCTAATATTATGAATAATAAATTCTTGTCATTTAAAACTATTATTGATCTTCTACAGAGCTTTTTCCTGGATGAAGCCATCACTTTGTTCATATTTGCTTCTATAGATTTTAATGCACATTATTTTAGACTGCACTGAATGATACTGCCTACATCGATGTACTTATCTTGGTTTTGCTAATCGTTTTCTTTTGAAAAGCATCACTGCAAATGCATTCTGTAAAAGTCATTTGAGAAGTAGGATGTGAATCGTTGGGACTTCTCTTGTTAAAGGTAAAGAGTCCATGGTAGCTAGATTAGGTACAATTACTAGGGGTAAATTATCAGGGGATAATGAAACCCAATAAACAGTCCCATCACAGATCATTTTCCTGCAGTCACAGATTCTCTATGAGGATTAATTCAGTTCTTCTCAAAATAGACAGAGACAAGTGGGAGACTTGTGAGAATTGTGTGGGGGTCTAATTTCCCCGCTTTCTCTCTCCTTCTTTCTTTTCCACTTTGCCTCCCATCCACCTAACCCTGCCTTTATGTTTTTCCCTCTGGCAGCCTCTACCCGCTCCCCACCCTGACAATCATTTGCTCACATACCTTTTCTACTTCCTTCCCCAATCTTCAGATTTCCATTTTAACCTTTTTGCTCTTCCCCTCTCCAACTTAACCCTCACTTCCTCCTGTCTACCTTTTTTGCCTCCCCCCCCCATACAATACTGACATTAGTGAAGGCTTGGAATCTTCAGTGATATTGGTGGAGGTTGCCTACCAGCCCCCGAAATGGCTATTGAGATCTCACAATGCTGTCTTGGGAGATTTCAGTGCATTTCTTTTATTAAAGAAGCAGACATTGCTTCTATAATTTATTGGGAGGAAAGGTTAACAGTCCAGTTTATATTTGTGCATGTCATATTTTTCTGCAAACCTGGGTATTCATTCACACTTGTAAGAAAATTATTCCCTATCTGTACATTGCCCAATTATGCCAACTTTTTGATCCACACTCTGAGGCCCTTGTTCAGAATTATATTTAGCAAGCAGGAACCACACAACAACTTGTGGGAGGCGTCTTATTTTCTCTGTATCCCCTCTTACAGTATTTCCTCTGTCCCTTACCTGGCAACCCCCATAGCCTCTCCCCTTTTCCTGCTTCCTATTCTCCTTAACAGGTCACAGTGGCTCAGAGGTTAAGAAGCTGAAGCTGCAGACCAGAAGGTCTGTAGCTCTGCAGTTTGAGACCCTAGTGCCGTGTGACAGAGTAAGCTCCCATCTCTGGCCCCAGTTCCTGCTAACCTAGCAGTCTGAAAGCAAGAAATTGCAAGTAGATAAATAGGTACCACTTCGGTGGGAAGCTAACAGCGTTCCATGTGCCTTGGCATTTAGTCATGCCAGCCACATGACCACGGAAATGTCTTCGAACATCGCTAGCTCTTTGGCTTGGAAACAGAGATGAGCACCACCCCCTAGAGTCGGATTTGACTATCTTTTGAGCAAGGGAAACCTTTATATTTTATTCTCCTTAACATTACCAGCCAACCTGCCTTTATCTGCCCTCCTCTTTCAGCTTTCTCTTCTTCCTTCTCTTTGGCAGCCTCTCCCCAGGAAAAGTCTGGTCCAGTTGTGTGGTGACCACCACTGCCAGGCTGGGTCATAGAATCATAGAATGTTAGAGTTGGAAGGGACCTTGCAGGTCATCTAGTCCAACCCCCTGGACTCTGCAGGAGCATAGATGAAAGATAGCCCTACAACATACCCAAAAAGATGGTTGTCCAGCCTCCGCTTGAAAACGTCCAGCGAAGGAGCATCCACCACCTCCCGAGGCAGACTGTTCCATTGCTCAACCACTCTTACAGTTAGGAAGTCTTTCCCTGATATTTAGCCGGTAACGACTCCCTTGTAATTTCCACCCATTAGACCTAGTCTTGCAATCCAGAGCAAGAGAGAATAGATCTGCTCCATCTTCTAAATGACAGCCCTTCAGTTGTATGGTAGCTGCTGCTGCCAGGCTAGTTGTGCAGTAGCCACCGCTAGTGGGCTAGGACCAGTGGTACATTGGCTGCTGGCACTGGGCAAGGCCCACATGTGAGGGTTGTGAATCTTCAATGATTACCGACAGGGCTGTTGCAGGTGAGTCCTCCTACAGCAGGGATGATGACAGGGGTGGAAAACAAGACCCTTTCCAGGACTTTTTTGGCCTCCAAGTGTACCCCTGCTCCCCCCCCCAGTCTTGCTTTACAGAAGCCAAAGTGGGTGGGGGTCATGAAACCCAATAAATCTTAGAACCAGGGTGGATTTCTCTACTAACATGAAAGAAGTCCCAGGTTTACAGAAAAATCTGAAATCTAATACATATATTCTGCAAATCCAGGACTCCTTTCAGGTTTGTAGAGAAATCTCCCCTGCCTGTAGGTCCATTTTGCTTATCTATTAATACATACTATGCAGCCCCATTCAGAATTAGATACATTGATGACTGCAGAAAGCTGCATTGGTTTAAAGAAAAGTTAAAAGCAGAAGCCACGTAATACCTTTTCTTAGGACCAGTCAAAAAACAAAGATGGTGTTGAATAATTACTTCATGCTTCTGAAGGTATCCTGGTTTATAGACTTGTAAATACAATGAAGGTAAGATAAAACTATAAACAAATACTACAGTAAGAAAGCAATAAATTGTATGCCTAACCTAACTACTGTGTCTTTTTGTTTAATCTAGAGATTTAAATTACAACAATCTGGATGAATTCCCCACCTCTGTCCGAGCACTCAGAAGCCTGAAAGAACTGTAAGTACAGAATTTCAAGCTGCCAAGAATTTCTTTATTTCAGTGATGATCACTTTCTCAGTGTAACTGAATGTCCTGGAAATATTGGAAACTGCAAGTCCTTCATAGCAGGCTAGGAAAAAGAAAATTAATTCTGGCTCTGCAGCTACAGTTGCACTCTTCGCTTCCTCACCCAGGGTCAAACTACATGTGAGGCTGAAGTGTTGCACTTGGAACTCCAGATGTGAGATTAACAATGCAATCCTAAACAGTGATACACTCTACTAAATGTATTGAAATCCATTCATTTCATAGGATATGACTGTGTTTAGGATTACGCTGTTGATCTTTTAAAGCAACTGCAGAGGAACAGGGTTTGGATCAGAAACATGACATTGAGGGAGAGATACATTTTTCACTCCTTCACATAGTGTTTCTTGGACCCAAAATGCCTCTCCCAGGCTAATATCAGCTTTGGGGATAAAAAGACAGGCACAATACGGTGTCTGCCTTTCCCCCCTCTTCGGGAACTTAAAGCAGCCTATGGAAAGGCAGAGGTCCATCAGTGGCTATTAGCCACAAGGTATAGATAGGAACTCTCAGTATGGGGGAAAGTGATGCACTGTATTCTTGGTGCTTGGAGGGGGTCAACAGTGGGAGGGCTTCTAATGTCCTGGCCCCACTGCTGGACCTCCTGATGGCACCTGGTATTTTTGGCCACTGTGTGACAGAGTGTTGGACTAGATGGGCCACTGGCTGGATTTAACATTGGCTTCTCTTATGTTCTTATGAAATGGCTTAGAGGTGAAGAGATAAACTTGTTAGGGCCTCAATCAATGAGTTTTTAGAACCAAAATACATGCTGGGGATTTCTAGTCTCAGAACTCAAATGTCATATGTTGTTTAGTCTTTGGCGTTGCTGTAAAAAAAAAAAAGCAGAACCTTCCCCTTGTGGCAGAGGCAACACACCTTCAGCACTACAAGAGGAAAAGAAGAATGGAGAAATTAACATTATTGTTGCATTATTATTGTCCATGTCTTTCTGTCAATGAAATGGGAGAATGGGAGCAGGTAGTTAAGGCAGGCTTTGGACCAAAATGGCCAGTCACTTCTGGAAGACAAGTGTGGCTGTTCTGAGACTTGATAGCAAAAAGTAGTATTGAAAGGGATGATGTACATGGACATATTTGCAGCTAGTGGAGAAGTTGCACTTTTTGACAATAAAACAGTATAATTTCCAGATATTTATTTTATGAATTCTGGAAGCACTATGGTTCTTGGAATCTAACATATAGTATTATTTACTTTACTGTATTGCAGCATGACTATGGGATTGTTACAACAGGGATCCTGAGGGAAGGCGGCAGTGGGGCTAGGAAGAAGAACCCCCCTCCGACATTGGTGTTGTGTAACGCCAGGTCTATAAATAATAAGACCATGGTCCTTAGGGACTTCCTGCAAGACCAGAATGTAGGCATGCATGACCGAGACCTGGGTGCAGGAAGGGGAGATAGTAGCTCTCTCCCAACTTGCTCCCCCCCCGGGTTCTCGGTCCTCCACCAATTGCGGACCAAGGGGCAGGGAGGGGAGTGGCAATATTCATCCAGGAGGCTTACTCCTTCAGGGCGCTACCACCTCCAAGGATCATGGGCATTGAGTGTGCCGGCCTGGTATGGGAGGCCGGGGAGAGTTTGGCGATTTACCTGGTGTACCAACCGCCTAACGCACCAGTCAATAGCATGCCGTCCCTGATGGAGGCCGTAGCAGACTGGGCATTGGAACACCCTAGACTGATAGTCTTGGGTGATTTCAATGTCCACGCTGACTTCTACTGAGGCAGCGGACCTGGTGTCGTCCATGGCGGCACTAGGACTCTCCCAATATATAACGACCCCCACTCACCAGGCAGGGCACACACTCGATTTGATCTTTGCGGCGGGGGTCACAGTGGACTGAGTTACCACTTCGACAGTTCCACGGTCGGACCACCATGCCCTGAGGGCCCGCCTGAATGTCCCACCCCAATCCTGTTTAGGTGGTGAGCGTATTTTAGCTCGCCTGCAGAGCCAGATGGACCCAATGCAGCTGCAGATGGCTCTGCGGGATCTGATGCCCCCTGGTGGCTCGTTAGATGAGGTTGTAGGGGACTGGCATAGCCAGCTCTCCGCAGCCATCGACAAGATTGCTCCTCTGCGTCCTCGGCACCCTTGCTCTAGGCTTGCTCCCTGGTTTACCCAGGAGTTGCGGCTTATGAAGCGAGGACTGAGACGACTAGAGAGATGGTGGCGCCGTGCTTGAGATGAAGCTACAAGAGCATCTTATAGGACATTTATGAGATCCTATGAGATGGCAGTCAAAGCCATGAAGAGAGAGTACTACGCAGCCACAATTGCGTCCACAAGCTCATGCCCAGCCCAGTTATTTAGAACAATTCAGTCCATAACTACTCTGCCAGAGGGCAGACCAAATGCTCAGGAATTGGATATAGGCTGCGAGGCATTCGTGAGCTATTTTGCGGATAAGGTCTCCCCGCCACAGTTGATACAGTGAGCAAGCTTGAGGCTCCATGCATGTCTTCAATTCTAGTTCTTGATCATTTCAACCGACTCAGCCTAGAGAAAGTTGACAAACTGCTCGTGGCTGTTCGTCCTACCACATGCTGCCTTGATCCGTGCTTGCCATGGCTAATTAAAGCTGGCCGCGACGGGTTTCAAGGCACCTTGAGGGAGATTATCAACAAATCCCTCATTGAGGGACAGTTCCCTGGGGTGCTTAAGGAAGCAGTGGTCCATCCTCTGTTGAAAAAATCATCTCTGGATCCGACTGAATTGGCCAACTATCGGCCGGTTTCCAATTTGCCCCATTTGGGCAAATTAATAGAGAGGGCGGTAGCAAGCCAGCTACAGAGCTTTTTGGATGATGCTTCCATCTTAGATCCCTTCCAGTCCAGCTTCCGCCTTGGTCACGGGACGGAGATGGCACTGGTCATCCTCACAGACAACCTCCATAGGCATCTGGATTGAGGCGGATCAGCAGTGCTGAGCTTGTTGGACCTGTTGGTGGTGTTCGACACGGTCAACTATCATTTACTAGTCCGCCGCCTTGCCAACATAGGAATCCAGGGGCTTCCCTTACAATGGCTTCCTTCCTTTCTCCAAGGTCGGGGACAAAGGGTGGCACTAGGGAACAGCAGTCCAGGAGGCACCCACTAGATTGTGGAGTGCCTCAAGGGGCAGTGTTATTTAACATCTATATGCACCCCCTTGCCCAGATAACCTGGAGGCATGGGCTGGGATGTCACCAGTACGCTGATGACACCCAGCTCTATCTGATGTTGGGCGGCCGGTCGGACTCCAGACCGGAAGACCTGGACCGGGCATTACAAGCCATGGCTGGTTGGCTTAGGCTGAGTTGGCTGAAACTGAATCCGATGAAGATGGAGGTCCTGTGTTTGGGTCGGGCAGTCTGGGTGTGGGGATCCCACCCGACCATCGATGGGGCACCATTGGTGCCAGTTCCAGAGGTTAGGAGTTTGGGAGTGCCAATGCCAAAGGAAGTGCTGTGGCTGCGCTGAGGTGCAAGTGGAGGCGCGGGGGGGTGCGCTTGTTCCTTTTGCTTGAAAAGAAAACGCAGAAAGTAAAACTTTGCCATAAACCCCCCCCCCCAGTCTTTGCACTCCCTCGCTTGGGACAGGACTGCCACACTTCAAAGTTCTGCCCCCCCCCACTCTTCTCCGGTTCCCTCTCCTGTCTCCTCGACTGCGCTAGATGCAGTCCAGTTGGCTGAGAGGGAAATCACAGGGTCGCCTGGAGGGCGATCCCGGTGCAGGAAGCTGGACACGAAGAGGCAACTGGCTGGAGTGGATTGGGGGGGGGCGAGGAGAGGCTCTGGGCTTTGCGAGGCCAGGAAGAAGCCTGGCTGGGGCTTGAACAGTGGAGAGGAAGGGTCAGACCCCCCCCCCCGGGTCTGCCTGAGCTGGTCCCCCTCCGACAGAGGCTCGCATGGGAAATGCCCCTTTCTCTGGGGTGGGGAAAAGGGCTCTGAAGTTGCAATTGACTAGTCGCAAGTCCCCCCAGTTTTCAAGGCAAGAGGCACTCCAAGGTGGATGTGCCATGTGGCCTGCCTCTGTGTAGCCCCCCGCCCCCGGACTTCCTCTGTGGTCCCCCTTCCAAGCATTACCCAGGCATATCTTTTTGGGCTGCAGAGGTCTGAGGAGATCAGGTTGGCTTGGGTATAGGATCCGGGAGATCTGGGTTCGAATCCCCATTCCTGCCTTGGAAGTTGTCTGGGTGCCCTTGGGCCAGTCACACCCTCCCCGCCTAGCCTACGTCACAGGATTATTGTGAGGATAAAAATGAAGGAGGGGGAGATAGGATGTAAGCCCCTTTGGGTCTCCACTGGAGAGAAAGGTTAGGTACAAATGAATTAAATATGTAAAAAGAATCCCTGCACATAGAAAACCAGCATGTCCGTCTCCTGATATGCTAGATTTCTAAGTGTTGGGATTTTTTTCCCCCAGGCAGCTCATTCCTTCACCTGAGCTTCTGTCCACCTGCAGCCTGGAAGAGGAGGAGATTGGATTTATACCCCACCCTTCACTACCCGAAGATGTCTCAGAGTGGTTTACAATCTCCCTTCCCTTCCCCACAACAGACACCCTGTGAGGGAGGTGGGGCTGAGAGAGCTCTTTCAAGGAGTGCTCCTGTGAAAACAGCTCTGTAATAACTTGTGACTGACCCAAGGTCATACCAGCAGCTGCATGTGAAGGAGTGGGGAATCAAACCGGTTCTCCCAGATTAGAGTCTGCACTCCTAACCACCACACCAAAAGGATGGGATCCGGGCACAGTTTAATTAAGTTTAACACTTGTTGGTTTGGAGGACTAGGCAGTAGTGGAGGGAGCTGAGAGAGAAGAAAATGTGCAGTGAGAAACAGGTTGCTTATCTGTAACAGATGATCTTTGAGTGGCCATCTGTGCACTACCACACATGGGGTGGGCACCTGCACACAACCTCGATCGGAAAACCTCCTAGAGCTTGCCTCAGAAACCTTTTTTGGTGGGCTCTCTTCCCACCCTGGGGAGCAGGCACACACTGCGCATGCCTGGAGCGGGGGACTAACAACATCACAATTAACAGCATTTTTCAAAATGCTTTGTGATTTGTGTTTTTCTGTTTGAGAAAGAAAATCAGAGATTGTATTACTTGTTCTCACAATTAAAAAAAAAAGAAATTAGCAATTTCAGACTTTTGTGTTTTTCATCTATATATGTAATACCCACGTTGGCCCCCTCTGTGCTGATATCTAAATCTGCACATCGGGGGCACTTGGGAGGCAGAGATTTTCCTGCACACTTGGAGCAGTCCCCAGGTGTGCAGAAATATCTGAAAAGTTTAAAAACTATACGGGGGATACTTAAATCCCCCCAAAGTAAAAGAGTGTTCCCTGCGCATGCGCAGAGAATGCTCTGGCCGCTGGGGTGTAGGCTTGGTGGGCCCGGTGGTTGGGAGCCGCGAAGGCCTCGCTGCTGGTGCTGGGGGGGGAAGCTGGAGAAGGCTCGGCTGGCCCGACGGCTGGGAGCCACTCGGGCCTTGCCGCTGGAGCCGGGGAGGAAGGAGATTGGTGGGCCCAGCAGCTGGAAGCCACTTCCTCCTCAGCCCTGAGGTCTTCCTATTTCCGCAGGCCAGGAACCGGGGAAAATACTCCCCCCTCCTGCAAGTATCATTGGTCCCTCTTCTTGTTCTTCCTAAAATGCATTTATGTTTGAAAACTGGTGGGCACACGGGGTGGGGTGTGGGGCGTCATAAGGTAGCCTCACCTAGTGTGCAAAAAAACCCTGGTATCGGCCCTGCTGCTATGGTAGTTTTCCCAATGATCAATCATACACACTTGACCAGGTACTTAGCCAATATGTAAACTAGTTTAGATAGTGGCATAATTCTGGGGGGAAATCAGTTGCAATCAAGTAGCAAAACACTGCCAACATAGGACAGTAACAGCAAAATTAATTAATGTCAGTTGGAATTAGTGATAACCACTCCTTACTGGATTATACGCATGATGTGTTTTACTGTAAAGAGACATATTACATTTTTCTAGGTGGTACACAGAAAGATACAGGGGGCCACTAGCATCAGATCTTCCAGCTTCCAAATGCTTCTCTGCGGGAGAGGAGATGCAAGTTGCATCCCAAGTGCAGTTGCCTTGCACAGATGTTATTTTGTGCTATATTCTCCTCCTCCATCTAAAATACTGTTATTTTAGCATATGGAAATATTTTACACACACACACACACACACACACACACATGTATTTGGACAAAAAAATCAACTCAATTTTGCCCATGCTGCCACATGCAATATGCATTTCCAGATACTACTAGGATGGCCAAACACATCCCTTAGACATTAAACAGAAATCATTAGGATCTAGATGAACGATGGTTCCACTTGCAACAGACTGTTTCAATCCCAGAGACACTGAACATAAATTATTATATCATCTGGGAGTACTGCCAGTGAGGTTGGCTCTCAGAGGACTACTTCACAAATGGCATTCTTTTTACACGGTAAGCAGACCTCAGTTCCCAGAATCAAGACAATACATCTAGCTAGATTCCAAAATTTGTCAGACTTCATTTATTCACATGATAACTCGTATCAACCCTCCAAATTAGAAGGTTCTTTCAAGAATGACATATGCCTCTCATGTTTCTTATATCAGCAACTGAATATATTGCTATATATTGGCAGTCAGCTTTTCCACTCTCAGGTTAGTCTCTCCTGTAGCCAAATTAAATATGAATGTATAGTACAAATTGCAGAAGGTGAGCCAAGAAAGCATTTCCCCCGGGGAATCCTTCTAGTAACTTCTACTAACTCCTTTTGCTCTTTGGTGTCAGTCTCCTCATTCCCATAAACTGGAATCTCTGTTAAACTCTACATTAACCTCTAGTTCATCATCATTGCTTCTGTACAGTCCCACTTTGGGGACTGCATGTGCACAAGCCAGCCACAGAAAAGATTTCCAAAGCTTTCTAGTAGACTAGGAACGCCCCTCCTCCCTCTGGTGCTTTCCTGCCAAAACGATCAAATGATGATGAGGAGGAGAACCCTAACCCTCAATTCTCTTTTTCCATTGTGGAGAGAGGATCTCCATAGCTTTCCTGTGTTTTTTTCCTCTCCTCATTCTTGAGGCTGAGGAGACTTGTTTCTCTCAAAAGTTTTCTTTTTTGTCATAAATACTCATTCTATTGATGAATAAACTACATTTAAAGAAGAAATGTTTCTGGATTTCCAGTGTGTTATTATGGCTCAACGGGGCCTCCTTTTTGGGCCAACTGTTGCTTTAGAATGGTGCTGTTAAACAGCCATTCTGTGTGCCTTATTTGCCTACAGGTTCATCTTCAGTCTTCTGTGCAGTCCCACCTGGGACTGTATCTGTGCAGGCCTGCTGCTGGAGAGGAACTTTTAGCTTAAAACCACTCGGGAGTGCTGCTTGCTGGAGCTGAAGGTTATGTGCTCCAGTACTGCTGCACCTCCTTCCCTCAGTTCCTTCTTTGCCACCATCAGAGTTGTTGCTTTCTCTGGTGTGCCGTTGTGATCATTGATCTTTGTGTGGGTTTTTCCTGCTCAGATTGTGAGTTGTTTTCCCCTGGGTATTATGAAGGCTTGTTCTGGACTCTTGGAGGTTTTTCCCATCAAGGTGGTTCCCTCACCTGGAAGATTCTTTGAATCATGTCCCAAAGGGGATTATTTTAAAAGTACACAAAATGTAGTGCAAAAATGACTCAAATGGACGAGCATGATCTATGCCTATTCTGCCTGGGCGAGGGTCGTAATGTCTATGCATGTTGGGCCTGTCAGAGGTTCATGCAGAACGCTAGAATCGATCAAGCTTTAAAAATTAAGGCAGCCTTGTGGGAGAAACCTCTCCTCTCCACTGATGCTCCAAAAATGCAATTGGCCACTGAAAGTGGCTTCACATGTGGCTTCGATCAGATCAGTTCCATCGGTGCAGCATTCTGAGCCCCATTAGCACTGGTCCTGCTCACCCGCTTCATTGGTTCTGAGAAGTTCCTTGGAACCACCATCTAAATGGTCTAAGAATAAGAAAAAGTGTTCAGAACTGAAGCAGCATCCTCTATCCTGGGAACCATCACCACCAATCCTTGTTAAAGAAATTTTGCCTCCACAGAAAACACCCTCTCCACATGCAGAGTCACCTCCCTTGTCCTTCTCTGAAGCTAAGTTAGAGACTGAACAGGAGACACCATTGGTTCTGCCACCAGCTGGTTCTGAGGTGGGGTCATTGACTAATTTACTGCTCACCCTCTACCTACATGTACGGACTGGTAATTTCTCTTTCATTGTACCTGAATAAGTATGTGTGCACACAAAAGCTCATACCTAGAAAAAAACTTTGTTAAAGGTGCCACTGAAAAACTTTGTTCTGTTTCCCTCACTGAAGATCTAAAAATGTATTGTGAACAGACGTTAAGAATGACACATCATATAGAAGTGGCCACATTGGATTACCATCCAAAGGATAAGATCCTGAGCCAGTTGTATTCTTCTTTTGGAGAAGATGGATGAGACCCTTGCCCAAATAAAGAAAAATAGGCAAATGGCAAAGTCCCTTGGCATTACACCTCCGGGACCCACACAACCTAGGCACAAGTCATATCAGCAACAGTGACACCCCTATATTAGAGAGCAGCCTCCATGGGACATCAGCAGTATCCTGCTTTCAGGTCACTCATGACCCCTCAACCATACCACAGGAGAAGGGATGGTACCTGACCTAGGATGGGACAACAATCCTAGGCCTCAAAAGAGTCCCACCATCCAGTTCACACAACCAGCTTCTGACTAGATGGTCCCCTATCATCAGCTGTATTTGGGGACTGGTTGACCCAATTTCTAGACGCTTGTTCTCTGATTACTTCAGATACCTGAGTGCACAAGGCTATAGGCTGGAGTTCATTTTCTTGCCCCCATGCTGGGCAGCTGATACCGCTATAGATAATTCCTTATCAGTTACAAAAGTTCTAACTTCAGATAATGAAAGAGCATTGCACTCTCTGGGTTTAAGGCATGCTTTATTGTTTTATTTGGAAAGGTCTAAGCCATTCAGAAAAGACCCTGCTCTTTTTATTTGCTAAACAGGTCCAAATAAGGGCAAGAGGACTTCCCCATAGATGATACCTAGGTGGATTGTGTTGGCAATAAAGTTCTGCTATGTGCAAGCTTGCCTCCATTTCCCTCTTGAGGTCCACACTCATTCCACTAGGGCCCAGGCTTGTTCTGCAGTATTTACCAATAGGGTTCCCGTCATCATCATCTGCAGAGCTATGACCTGGTCCTAAGCCATTATGTTCATGAGTCATTATGTGTTGGATCTGCAACCAGAAGGGAGAAGCAAGGGGGAAAGCTTGTTACATTTGCTGTTTCACTAAGTGCATGTGGAGGTTCACACCCACTTCTGAGTAAGGAGCTTGCTAGTATCCCATGTGGAACTGCACAGAAGACTGAAGATGAAAACAGGGTTGTACTGACCTGTACCCAATGTTCATCGCATGTCTTCTGTGCAGGCACACATTCCCTCCATCCTGCTTCACTGTGAGCTTGTTGGTCAGGCTTGTGGCAATTCAGAGGGAACTGAGGGAAGGAGCTGGAGCAGCGCTGGAGCACATGATCGCTTGAGTGGGAACTGCCTTCAGCTCTGATGCGCAGCACCTCCTAGTGGTTTTAAGCTAGAAGTTCATCTCCAGCAGCAGACCTGCGTAGATGCCAGTCCCATGTGTACCTGCACAGAAGACATTCAATGAACATCAGTTACAGGTAAGTGCAACCCTGTTTTCACACAACTGAGCTGCCTGCTCTTTCTGTCACCAGTTTCCCCTGAAGGCATAATTTGATAGAGCTGGACTCAGAAGAACTCTTTTTCAAAGGCTTTGGCTGCACACCAGCCTGAATAAAGGCACATTCCCCCTCCCTGACAAGGTGTGCAATGACAGAGCCTTGGACTCACTGGCTCTTTAAAAATGCTTTGACTGTGGATTTCCGGTCTTGGCGATCGCCATGGCAATCGCTTTCCCCCGGACCTCCGGGAGAAGCCTGCCAGTGCCCACGGCTGGGAGGGGGCACGATTGTCTGCGCCACCCCAGAAGCCCAAGTGAAGGGCTCCAAGCCAGGGGTCACTAGAGAGCCCCCCTCTGGCGAGACAAGCCGGTGAGGGGGGGCTACTCCAAGCCCCAACGGTCCCGCTGTGGAGCATCCCGTATGGAAACAAGATCAGCACACCGGAGCAAGCGTTTGGTGATCAAGCGATTTCAAACACAAGCGAACAATAGTTGAAAATGTGAGTTTAAGTACAAGCGAGAACAACAAAAAACCGCACAGCCCTCCTGAAAGAAAACCGTGGGGGACTCTCCTCCGCTAAGAACTGTTTACAAGCAATTTTAAGCCAGAAAAAAGGGGGGGCATTACAAAAAGCGAATGGATTAAAATAAAGAGACTGTAAGGGCTTACCGTGTGATATAAGAACTTCCAGAGACTTTGACAAACTTTTAATAAATTTAACAACTCTCAAACATGGCGCCGCCTGTGAAGGACCAGAGAGACAAACAAGCAAAAACAAAGCTTCTTCCTGGAAGTTCCAGCCTTGCGAGTTCTGTGCCTAGACAGGACTCAACTGCGGAACTCCAAAGGTTGTTGTCGGAAGCACGTCGCCCCCTACTGGAGAAAATTACGGCAATTGACAATAAACTCAATACACAACAAGCACAAATGGCTGCGGATTATCAGAAAATCGAAAGAACAAGAACTTAAAGAGATTGATACCAACTCAAAAAAGATGAATAAAAAACTACAGGCTTTGGGGGGGAAATGCCCAATTGAAGAGTCTCGAGTATTACAGCTGCAAATGGAAAGGGCAAGCTATGTCTTGAGACTTCAAGGTGTCCAAGAAGAGAAAGAAGAGAATCTGAGACAGATTGTTGGCGATGTATTAGCTCCCTTGGCAAAGATGACATCGGATCAACTCCAAAGCGAAATTGATACGGTCCATAGATCATATACAGAATTTATCAGAAAGAATAACCTGCCAGGGGAAGTTACAATAAGATTCTCCCGAAGAAAAGTGAGTGATCAACTATTGAAAGCATCTAATGAAGCGACCTTGAAGATAAAAGACAAAGGCATAAGAGTACGGAAAAGAAGGAAATACAGAGACTTGGTTTTATTTCTACAAAAGCACAATGTCTGCTACAGATGGCTAACACCTGAGGGATTAATCTTTAGATATGCAAATGGAAAAGAAAGGATTGACTCTGTTGAAAAGGCTTGCGAGTTTTTGTGTCAACATAGCAGCCTAGCAGGAGAAGGTGCGACCAATGCTGCCAAAGAAAGTGAAGGACAGGCTGGATCTTCCGAAGAAGACTCTGAAGAATTTCAGACAGACGATATAATCCGGAAGAGGAACGGTTCCCAAACGGTTTCTGGTCTGTCATTTCAGACAGAACCATTTTAGAACCGGTTCCCTACCGGAATATATTTGTAATTTCAGACACAAACACTTCTGTCCCATTTAGGAAACGGGGCTGAAGCGTTTAACCTGTCAAACGCTTCCAAGTAGTCTTCAGTTTCCTCTCCCGGTTCTGATGCGCCTTTTCCCACCGTTTTTCACCCGCGCAGGTGATCTCCGGCTTTTTTTTTAACATTCGCTTTATAGCATTATATCAACCCCATTGGAATGCCTGGAGTGTTTTGTTATAGTGCTATAGCACTCTAAAACGAATGTTCAAAAAAAAAGCTGGAGATCGCCCACATGGGCGAAAAATGGCGGAGGAAAAGCAGTGCAGTCTGAAATGGCAAACCGCTTCAGATCCAGCTCCTTACCGGAAGGGGAAAGCCATGTGTGAAATGGCAGCCCTATACCGGTTTACTCCATGACAGATAAAAAACGGCTTCAAAACAGGTTAAAAAGGGTAATGTGAAACTCATCACAGACTCTAACAAACAAAGCTATCAATTGAGACACAGAAGGGGGGGGAATAGATTGTTAATCTACTCTGGAGTATCTAAAACAAGTATATGGTATATATTTTTACAGTCTTTTTATGAAACTAAAATTGTTGATAAATATCTAAATATCTAAATAGATAGATGATCATTTTCAACTAAAGTTAACTTGTGTTTAAGCTTAAAGGTAATTTTGCAAATGTATGTATGATCACAACCTCTCTTTAGAGGGTTTTCTTTACTTTCTCCCTTAAATTGTAGTTTCCCTTTCCTAATTTTCTGTTTGTAGTTATTAGAAAAGCAATTAAAAAATCCCCTTCGGGGGGCCGAATAAAAAAAATGCTTTGGCTGTGCGCCAGCCTGAATAAAGGCACATTCCCCCTCCTTGTCTTTGTTTGCTGTGAGGGGAGAAACCTAGAAGTGTTACCTGACAGAGCCTCTGTCATGACCCCAGGGGGTCTCCGGCTTCTGCCACCACCACCCTGGACTTATGGTCCCTTTTGAGAAGGCCCAGGGTACCCTCTCAAGCCCATCCAACAAGCCCCTTTTACAGCCAAGAACACACCAGCGTGATTGACCCAGGCAGAGAAACTGAGTGGGAGGGTGTTTCCTTCCTCGCTCCAGACATGCAGAGTTGGTATCTGCTCCCCAGAGCTCAGGAAGGAAGCGCACCATATCTAGAGGCTAGCTCTTGTAGTTCTCTGAGGTCGGGTCTGAGCGCAAGTGCAGAACCCATGTGTGTGACTGCATAGATGACCACTAGAAGATCATCAGTTACAGATAAGCAACCTGTTTTTTTCTCATTCCCATTGACAACTTTGGTAGTTTGATCAGCTCCTTTCCTGCATTGCAGCAGTAGTCGCCAATTTTTCTGAGTGGCAAGCACCACTCCTTCACTACTATATTGTGCACTTCTAAGTGGAAAAGAGTCTCTACTGAGGCTGCTTCTTGTGCTGTTCATTATGTTTTGGCCACTGGTTGGGTCTCAAACTCTCTAAACTTTCCTCTTCCTTATTGGATTTCTAAAGGTGTTACAAAGCAGAGGCAGAACCCCTCATTTGATTTTTTGCACTTCCCTGGTGCTTCATTTAGAATAGGATTTTTTAATATGCAGCACTTCCAACTGAGGACATTGGGAGTTCTAACCTATGCCCCCCTCCATTCATGAAGTTTCACAAAGTGATGCCCTGACCAGGATCCCCTACCAGGGATTGTCTCTTATTCCTCATGTCGCACATGGTCAACATCCTCGCACAACCCATCTTTGTGGGTTGGTAGAGACTACCACACTCTGTCTTGAGTGCATGGCTGTTCAGTACCACTTTATGTCTCATGGCTCTGTCTTCAAAAGAGTGCTGTTTTCTTTTGCCGCAATCCTGCATGTATTTTGGTTGGCTAGGGCTCTTTTTGTAGCAGGAACTCCTTTGCATATTAGGCGACACACCCCTAATGTAGCCAGTCCTCCAAGAGCTTACAGTAGCCCCTATAAGAAGAGCTCTGTAAGCTCTTGTAGGATTGGCTACATTAGGGGTGGAATGCATCTCCCCTACATTAGGGGTGTGTCACCTAATATGCAAAGGAGTTCCTGCTACAAAAAGAGCCCTGGGGGACACTTGTAGAGAGCTCCCTGCTCCTTTATAAGACAATTCTGTGTGAAGGTCAATATGGAATGCTAAACAACTGTTGGGAAGGTGGTCTTCCGTGGTCTCTTCCTTTGAGAGCTTCACACCCACCTCTTTTTCTCTGTGAGCTTGTTAATCTCCCAATGTTTGGGGTCATCCTTACGACAGACACATGGTTTGGGTGCCCATTGTGAGGGTTGCTCTGTCCAACAGGAGAAACAACTGCATATAAAACTGTTAGAATTGTGGGCAGTTTCTTCACACCCTTAGCAGTTTTGCAGATAACCTTTGCAACTGATCTATCCTTATTTAGACAGATAGCACGGTTACAAAGTTCTATTTGAACAAGCAAGGGAACACAGGTTCCAGGAGTTTGTGCAGGGAAGCTGCTATGGTCTAGTCTATGACACTGGAGATCTTTATGCCATCTATATTTCTGGAAGTCTGAATATGGAAGCCAACAGGCTAAGCAGGACCAAAATGGCCTCCCATGAGTGGTCCATCAAAGATGTTTACCTAGAACCGATTTTTGCTTGTTGGTGTCTCCCAGACATAGATCTGTTTGCCTCACAGGAGAAGATGAAGACTGCTAGATTTTGTTCCCTGGCAAGGGCCAGTCATGGATCTCTGGGGAGATGCATTCCAACTTACCTGGACAGGTGCCCCTTTCCCACTCCTCATCAGAGTTATAGAGAAGGCCAGGAGGGAGGGGTCGAATATGATCCTTATAGCCCCATTCTGGCCCCACCAGATCTGGTTCCTGGTGCTAAAGGATATGGCACAAGGTCAGTACTTTCCGCTTCTTAAAACTGCTAGACCTAATCAGCATTAATTGCATGCTGCATTACGATGTAGGTCACCTCAATTTAGTGGCATGGAGGCTCTGGACAGGGACCTAATTTTTATATGGGAAGTGAATGAGGTTCTTTTACAGTCTTGTTGACCAGCAACTAAGAGGTCTTATATGTATGTGGACTCAATTTTCACATTGGTGTCAGGCAAAGAGGATGTCTCCTGCTAAGGCTTCCTTGCAGGCAATATTTGATTACTTACTATCTCTAAGGGCCAAAGGTTTGGCATTTTCCTCCCTTAAAGTCCACTTTGCAGCAATTTCATGCTATCATGAAGGAGTAGAAGAAGAATCAGTTTTTTCCCGTCATATATCTAAGAGATTCCTTAAGGGCTTATTCTACCTTTATCCTCATGTCCCACTGGTCTACTTGTTCCATGGCACATCTTTCCATGAAGGTCTGTTCCTTAGTGGCTATTACTTCATCTAGGAGGGTCAGTGAGCTTGGGGCTTTAAGGATTGACACACACACACACTGTTTTTGAAGATATTTCTGGAAAGGGTAGTTCTTAGACCTAGCCTTTGCTTCCTCCAGAAGGTCATTTCTAGGTTTCATTTATCTCAATAAATTATTTTACCTGTGTTTTTCCCCTCACCAAGTTCAGAAAACAAAAGAGCTCTGCATTCATTGGATGTGAGAAGGGTTTTATTCTATCTCAAGAGAACGTCAGCATTTTGTAGAGACAAAGCGCTCTTTGTCTGTTTTGCTGGTCCCAATAAAGGGGTTTAGGGCCTCACACCAGACCTTCCTGTTGGATTGTGCCTGCCATCAGGGAGTCTTATATCCAGGCTAGGTTGTCCTGCCCTTTAAACATATGCACCCATTCAACTAGGGCGATGGCTTTTTCCGCAGCATTCCTTGAGGGAGTGCTGTTGACTGAGATTTGCCAAGCTGCCACGTGGTCTTCAGTAGACACGTTCATGCACCACTACACTTTGAATCTGCAGGCAAGACAAGAAGCTTTGGTGGGCAAAGTGGTTCTTCATTTGCTGTTCAAGTGCTGAGAGCATTCCCACCACCTGGTGAGTAGCTTGTTAGAATCCCCATGTGAGACTGCATAGAAGATTGATGATGAAAACAGGTTTGCACTTACCTGTAATTGTTGTTCATCGAGTATCTTCTGTGCAGGCACACATACCCTCCCTCCTACCCTGCTGCATGCTCTCTTGCTTCTGCGGTGCTAGAGGTGCTGAGGGTGGGGGCTCTGGAGTGCAGGAACACACGGTCCCCGGCAGAAAAGGAGTTACAGCTCTGGTGCTCAGTGATCCCTAAAGATGTTAAGCTGTAAAACCTCTCCATAGTGTGGCGGTGCGTACAACAATAGGGACGCCTGCTCATGCGTAGTCCCATGTGTGCCTGCTCAGAGAATACTTGATGAACAACAGTTACAGGTAACCCTATTTTCATCAAGTGGTCTTCTGTGCAGGCACACATCCCTCTCTCCTGCCCCGCTGTGAACTCTCTGGAACCTTAGTGTCTTGGGGTCTCTGGTGGCAGCATGGAGAGAACTGAGGGAGGAGGAGCATTCCTAGTCTACTAGAAAGCTTTGGAAATCTTTTCCATGGCTGGCCTGCACACATGCAGTCCTCAGTGTGTGCCTGCACAGAAGACCACTCGATGAACAACAGTTACAGGTAAGTGCAACCCTGTTTTCTTGTTCCTACTGTTAAAGCTTTTCTTTTTCCCTGAGTTCGAGTAACTTCTCATTTGCATTTTTAGGTTACGTTAGTTTTGTATGCTATTTCCAGTTACTCAGAGTATAGCCATTCAAAAGGGCTGCCATACTTATTTTTAGTAATACACTTTCACATAGCATGCCCTGTATTCCCCCCCCCCCAATTTCTCATTCCTTCTGTTCCAGCCACATCTACCTGCAGCATAATACCTTTTTACCACCCCCTATTCATACCCTACTTTCTTCATCTCCTTAAATACTTGAAACATACAGTCAGCAAGCTGATACAATGCATCTGTTGCTGGTCTGCATCACTTACAGCTCCACAAGCGGGCATCAAATATTTGATTGTTCCCCACATTTTTCAAAAATACACCCTGCACATTTAAAAATAGCCTGATAGGTTATGAGCATTAAGTATAAGTTGAAGTCACATTATTGTTGCCTGCTGGTTAAATAGCTACTTTGTCTGCACTCTGCAGTCTGCATGCTCACTGTTCTGTTTTCAGTGTACTTTCCTGTTACATTTCGGGTTGCCAACCTCCAGGAGGTACCTAGAGTTCTTCCAGAATTACAACTGATCTTCAAACAACAGAGATCAGTTCCCCTGGAGAAAATGGCTGCTTTGAAGAGTGGATTTATATCCTGCTGAGGTCTCCCTTCTCCAAACCGTGCCTTTCCTAGGCTCTGCCCCCAAAACTCCAGGAATTTCCCAATCTGGATTTGGCAACCCTAATTTTTTATTATATGTTTGATGTGGTTTCATGATTATTTTCCCCAAAGTTTGCGGTTGTGGTTGTTTTTAGCGACTGCAAACACAGAGGCTATGATTTAACAAGGAAGGCCAGTGTATTGGGGGGGGGCCCTTCAAACTTTCCCCTTTTTACTGCAAACATCACAATACCCAAACTGTTTTTAACTTATCTGGGGAAAATATGAATACTTATACATATTCCTATCTGGGATTAAAAGGAGCTTGTGGGTAGGAATTCTCAGCAGGGAAAAGATATAAGAGGGAAGAGTTAAATAACCCTCCCCCACTTGCCTGTTCCTTTAAATCACAGTCACTGCCCCGCCGCCACCCCCACCCCCACCCCCAACAAAAAAGGACTTCAGGAAAAACATCACAGAAATACACAACATGTAACTCCATCTTAAGTAAATACGAAAATAAAGCAGTATAACATTTTTGGGGGGCAAGGGAGTATATTAAGTATAGGAATCTGCAAGAATAATCAGTGTTACATTCTGTCTTCGTACTTAGACTGTTTAGCCTTTTTGACTAGAACACAATTTACTTCTGCTGCCAGATTGCTGAGCCAGCCACTGTACTAGCCCCAGCTGATAAACTTGCCCAAGCAATGAATAAGAGGTACTCGCATCAGTGAACCATCCAGTGCTTTGGTTTAAATCTGGGAAGCTTTTTCATACCTGATTGAACAAATGAACATTTCCCACACAAATCATTACTGGCCCTGCTGAATACTTTGTTGCTTCTTTTGTTCTTAACAATAGATTATTACTCATGTGAATAAAATGCAGTAATTAATTTGGAGACAATCTGCTCCTTTCTTTAAAATAGCAGTAATTACATTGTTTAGCTGGTTCATTTCAAATACTTTCATAAAGAAGACACGTTAAATGCTAACATGTACAATAGACCCTTGAATCTTATGCATACTCACAGATACTGGCATTCCAATCCAAAACACATTTACTTGGAACTTCTGTTAACTTTAGCTGAAGTTTTGTCCAAAAAGCAAGATGAGGATAGTTGCCTAAAGCTGCAAATCTTATGTATACTTCCATTGGGATGTCTCATTAAACCAAGTGAGACTTACTTCCAGGTTCAGATCCCCACTCTACCATGGAAACATGATGGGTGAGCTTGGGCCAGTCCTTATCTTAACCTATTTCACAGAGTTGTCATGAAGATAAAGGGGAAGGGAAGAGAATTATATAAGACTAGGAGTAAGACCTGTTGTGGGAAGAAATACAACGAGCTCTAGAAAGAGGCTTCAGGTGAGTGTCCCAGCTGTGACTGGTGGGGTGGTGAAGGGAGGGGGAAGATAGAGGGAGGTGAGCCATGTTTATTTTCTTCTGCTTAGCTATAAGGCAGGGCTCTCTCAAGTCTTTTTGATGCCCCAAGTGGGTAGTATGGGAGGAGAGCTGATAATAGGTATGGTTCCCTCCACCCCTGACTTATGTTGATTTGGGGCTATGCAGTGGCTGCTAAGGTAGAAAAGCACCTCCTCCTATACCATGTTTTCTGGGTCTGGAAAGTGGTTCCATAGCCAGTTACAGGGCTGCCAACTCTGGGTTGGGAAATACCTGTAGATTTGAGGGGCAGAGGCTGGGGAGAGCAGGGTTTGGGGTGGAGAGGGACCTCAGCAGGGTATAATACCATAGAGTATCAGTTGGCAATACTAAGGGGAGGTTTGTTGAAGGACTTCAGTGAGATATAATGCCATAGAGCTCACCCTCCAAAGTAACTGTTTTCTCCATGGGGACTGATCTGTGTAGTATGCAAATCAGTTGTAATTCAGAGAGATGTCCAGGCCTTCCCTTTCCCCTGAACACCTTTCAATTCCAGAGCTGCTTCCTGTTTAGCACTTTAACTGCTTTAACTGATTAACAGCTTAACTGACTCCCTGCTAATGTCCCATGGCCTCTTGGTACTCCCAGCTTGGGAGTTGTAGTTCTAATTCCCTTTGCTGTGGTTGCAGTATAGCCAGCTGAGAACTACAATTCCTAAGGTGCAATGCGTCAAAAGTGGGAGTGTAAGAATGGAGGAGCCGGTGGGACAGGCCAACAGGACATCAAGGCAGCTTCCCCTGTGGCCAATGGGAGAATAGGTGAGTCGTCTCCAGCACAGTTTGAGATAGGTAGATAGATAGCTTTGGGTCCCCACTGGGGAGAAAGACTAAGTATAAATGGAATAAATAGCAGCCCTAATAGCTCAGACTAGCTCAGTCTTGTCAGAGTTTGGAAGCTAAGCCAGGTTGGGACTTGGATGGGAGACCAGCAAGGAAGACTGGGGCTGCTGTGCAGAGGAAGGCAATGGCAAACCACTTCTGCTCATCTCTTGCCTTGAGAAACCCCATAAGGTAGAACTGCATGTGGTCACCAGGAGTTGGCTGCCACTCAACAGAACACTTTATCTTTTTTAAATGAAGTAAATAAATAAATAAGCACGTGTGAGATCAGGCTGCAAGCTGCATAAACTTGCTTCAGTAGAAATGCATAATGTTGACAGCTGTCCGTGAATTTTTATACTGTCATTCCTCCAAGAAGGTAAAAGTGGGATAGATGGTTCTCCCTTTCACACCTTTATCCTCACAACAACCCCTGCGAGATAGACTAAGCTGAGTGAAAGTGAGTGTGACTGGCTCATGGTCACCCAGTGAAGTTCATGGCAGAGTAGGAATTTGAACCTAGGTCTTCCCACTCTTAGTCCAACACTTAGATGTGGGCAATCTTTTTGGAATGACAAATGGAATGTGTACCTGTGAAGATGCTGGTGTGTTGGCAAACAAAATTGCAGGCAGGGAGGGTGGTTGAACTTGGAGTAAGGCTTGGAGCAAACCAAGCCCTGGCAGCCCTTCCAACACCTCAGAGATTCCCCTTGTACTCAGCGTGTGGAAATCTGGAAGGTGGTGATGGGCAGAAGCCTTCTGCCTGACTTCTGGCCCCAGCAGTGCTGCCAGAGCCAAGCAAAACGATCTGATGTGCTGCTGTCAGCCAGCCATAGCCACTGCCTCACACTGAAATGTGGCTTTCACACTGGCTCCCTTGACTATGTTTATGTATCTGACATACCAGCTGTTTCATTGGTGCAGCATTACAAAATATTTCATCATGCTGCTATTTACAGGGGCACAGGTTTTATGGGTATGAGAAAAAAGGGGGCATTGTTACAAAGTTACAACAAAATTTCAGCTGTCCAGCCATATCGATCCAGATCATATGTATTCATCCATTCCTATGTCAATAGTGTCCAGGAAACAAAAGGAAACTCATTGATGCAGCTTTTGTCATTTATTTCATGTTACTGTACAATATAATATGAAATGTGGCTTTCACAGAGAGCTAATATTTCCAGCATACTTACCTGTTGTTTCATTTGTAGGGGATTTCATAGTAATAATATCAAGTCAATACCTGAGCAAGCATTTGTGGGCAATCCATCACTTATAGCAATGTAAGTAGCAGAAAACATGAAATTGATTATAATAATTATAAGTCTTTTATGAGCACTTTATATGAATAGGCCAGTGCATCTTAAATGTTATTACACTTTTTCTTCCTTCTATATAAGTTTACCAGTAACTTGTCCCCACAGGCACACACTGGTATCACATGTTTTTTCATTATCTATCTATCTCCTCATTTTGGGGATCAGTGAAATAGGCTACTGTTCAATATTGTATTGTAAAGTAAGAATTAGGGATGCTTGAACACGTGCCGGTTTCACTCATGTCCTATTCGCCAGTTGTGAATAGTGTTGTACATATTAGATTCCATGTCAAAAATGAAGTCAAATGAGGAGGAAGATCTATGTTTTATTTCAATTAACAGGAAAACAGTTGGACCAAATAGTCCATCCGAAATTGACTACTTTCTTCTCAGTATATTCAGGAAATATGCTTCAATTAACAGGAAAACAATTGGACCAAATAACTCATCAAAAATTGACTACTTCCTTCTTCATCTTCTTCTTCTTGAGCATATTCTGAGCATATTCAGGAAATACATGATATTTTATACATGGACTGACATCATCAAGAAAACAATATTCAAAAAGCATAATTGGTTATAAAAGACAATGGTAATATGAATAATAATCCTCTGATTGGCCAGATGTAAAGAGAGATGTAAAATCTATGCAAAATCTAAGTGTTTACTTAACCTAACCTAAAATGATAATGTGGAAGGATTCTTCATACCCTAAACAAAAGTGTTTTTTTCCTGATATGAGACCAAAATCTTGTCTTCCCAGACATTACAAGGTTTTGCCCTTAAGAACTACAGAATCATGAACTTTGTACCTATTATCTTGTCTGTTAACAATATCAGACCTACAAGGGGAAAGCCTTCTATATAACAGGCCTTTCTTTACATTCTAATAAAATATTACTTAAAAGAGAAATCCATAAAACCAAAAAAATAAATATGAACAATCAAGAAGAAAAAAACATATAAATTATATTCCCATTCATACTACAATAGAGATGTGATTGTTCAACTATCAGTTTGACAGTTTGTCAGTCTGTTTGTGGGTGTTCAACAGGTTGTTTCACTGTATTCTTTGCTAACTGTGCAGAACAGTACATCTTTGTGCATGCAGATTCTCACACAGCCCAATTGAGGTCTACTACTTCCCTGTCCTTGCTGAATAATTGTTCTGTTCAGCAGATAATTGTTTAAATAGACAATTAAGATCAGTCACAATTCATATTAATCAGACATCAGTACATGCTGTGTTTCAATAAAATCCTATCCTTCGGTGTTCATCTAAGTAGTCCTTAGTGATGCTAGTTTGAATCAGCAGCGTCTTTACACATATGCAGTTCTGGGGAAATCTGATGCAAACCGTTTCAGCAGGCATTTTCATCTGCTCAGCATGAACCAGACAGACTCAGTGATCAGCTCACATCTGATTGCTAATTTACGACACAGTAAGTTCAACTAATGGAGCTGTGGTGGCTCAAGTGGTTAAAACGCTGTGGAAGGTCGGTAGTTCAGCAGTTCGAGACCTGAGTGTGCCGCATGACTGAGTGAGCTCCCGTCTCTAGTTCCAGCTCCTGCCAACCTAGCAGTTCGAAAGCAAGAAATTGCAAGTAGATAAATAGGTACCACTTCAGTGGGAAGGTAACAGCGTACCATGCGCCTTGGTGTTTAGTCATGACCACGGAAATGTCTTCGGGCAGCGCTGGCACTTCGGCTTTGAAATGGAGATGAGCACCGCAACCCTAGAGTCGGATTTGACTGGATTTTGAGCAAGGGACCGTTTACTTTACCTTAAGTTCAACTATCAAATGTGTTCACAGAGAAATTTGAAATGTCCCTAGTGAGAATGCCTGTCTCCAACATTAAGAAAGCTGGATTTGCTTCTAATACTCCCACAATGGTAATACATTCTCCATTGACCTTTTATATACTTTATATGCTGGGGCTAGCTGCCCAAGAAAGCCGCCTTGAACAGCTGAACTGTGCAGAGTAGGCTGTCCCCACAGCTCAGCTGTTTCGGGCACAGGAACCTCAGGAACCTGGTTCGGTTCATATGAGAGCCAACTGGATTCTTGGGGTTCATGGCTTGGTTTGTGGTTTGCCTACGAACCAAACCACAGTTTGTGGTTCATGCCGAATGCTAGTGCAGACTCTCTGAGCTCATCTGCTGACCTGACCTAGGGATGTAATTGGGACAAATGTATCATGTGGTTAGTGGATACAATGCTTAAAGGCATTCAAATGTGTTAGTTATTTAGCACATTTTCATCTCACCATCCATTCATACCAGCCCTGTGAGGCAGGGTGCAGCTGAGGAGTAACTGACTCAGGGTCTTCCAGTGAGCTTCCAGGCAGAGTGCATATTTCAGCCTGGGTTTCCCAGATCCTAATCCAACACTCTAACCACTACACCACACTGGCTCTCATCTGTATATTTGTTGCTAGGCATATCCAGCACTGGCATGCAGATGGGATAAAAGGATTTTAAATAATAGGACCACTGGGTAAGTTCTTCAACCAGGCTTGTGGTGACCATAATACAGTGGTTCCCAGCCCTTTTGGTATGGTGACTGTGGCAGCCAGGTGCTTTATCAGTTCCCCACCCACTCTATCACGCCTTCCAGTGGACCTGACCAAGTTGATTTTAGGTGGGACTGAGTTTATTTTAGTTATGGTGTGGGTTGCAAGTGGTGAGTAAGACAATGTTAACAAACAACTGCTGAATTACATGTTGCTGTTATAGAGGAAACCTGGGGAGAAAGAACAGGATTCTGAGGTGATTTCTACTACTTCCACCTTCCTCTTCTCCTGGAGTAATTCATACCCACACCTTCCTTTCATAACATAAAAAATAAGTTTACTGTCTCTTTTCTGGAAGGACCCAGTGCTTAGTTGTTTGGTGGATAAGACAAGGAATGTAACAAATTATTGGGTGATTACAGCAAGGGACCCCAGAACTCTGCATTAAAACAGCTACAGTTTCACACACCCACAGCTTTGCTGAACTGACAGGGTGTCTTCTGTCAGAGAGGGAGAAAGAATAATTTCATTTGGAAGACCTCCTTAAACCTAAGAATCTCAGCCTGTTGAAATAGGGTTAGCTTCTCTCTTGGGATATTTTCCTCAATCCCCTCACAAGTCCATAACCTACTATATTTCTAAGGTAATACAGGATACCGGCTCTATTCCTGCCTCTTTATTGTCCCCAGAGCCCTATGTACTTATACTACAGTTGTCTGTGTTCTTTTCCTTCACTGGACAAAGCCTAACTAATCTCCTGGTAGTTTTCCCTGTTTCTGTGTTGCTTCCCCAAGCTCTGTCTGAGGTAATGACAGACTTTCCCTACTCTCCCTTCTAGAGGTTCCACAGTCTCTCATTGGCTGATGCCACTTTGTATCTGCCTACTTCCCCTTTAGGCAGGGATTTGCTGGGATGACTAGAGGTTGGAACTAGAGGCTGTCCATCACCGGTGACCCACTTAAAAAAACAGAGCATGCAACAGATCAATAAAACTGCAAAAGCCTGGGACCCACTTTCACAGGCTTCATGACCCACATTTGGGTTGTGACCTACACCCTTGAACGTCGGGGCCCGGAACTTACCCAGGTCCTGTTTGCAGTGCCACGGGGAGTGGAAGAGCAAGGACAGCCATTCCGGCCTCTGCTGGGTGGAGGGGGCGGGTCGGCAGTGAGCATGGGAAGCTGGGACCCACCCATCCCTGCCCTATCAATGGGTTTTGGCTTTCCAGGGTGGGGGGGTGCCCTGTCCACTATTTAGGGTGCCATGCAATGCTACCTGTAAGCTGCGGAGTCTTATGAGCAAAAATACTACCTTGTGAGCTACTGGCATTAAAGTTGTGAGCGAGTGATTTGGCTCCTGCATCGATTAGTTTGCTCTGGAGCCATCCTTCCTGAGCTAAGACAAAAATGTGTGAGCCAGAGGATAAAAAACTGTGAGCTAGCTCACACTAACTCAGCTTAGCGGGAACACTGGTGCCATGGCACCCCTGCTTACAATAACATTTAAGAGGAGAATGATGTAAGCCTTCACTGTATTGGGCCAATGACAAAGTCAGACATGTGGATATTCATTTGCAAAAATAACTTACTTGGTTCAGCAAAAGCATTACAGTGTGAAACAGTGAACAAAGTTTTAAAAAATTACAGTTTGAACCTTTTTCATACAGGGCTTGCTCTTGAGAGCAATGACGCACCAGTTAGGCTGATATGAACAGTTTTCTTTAGGACACTGTCATGCTCCTGCAGAGTGCAGAGGGTTGGACTAGATGACCTGGAAGGTCCCTTCCTACTCTAACATTCTATGATTCTATGATCCTAGGCCTATAGTAGTGCACCCTACAGGGTCTAGGGAGGCCTAGTGGCTCCAGGGAAGCCTGTACTAGAGTAGCTATCAGGGCCTATATTTCCCAGGTCACCCTGTGATTGGCTAACAGGGGATCTGGAGGAAAACTTACACCGGTAGAATAGTAGAGGGTGTTGCCTGGGAAGAAGTGATAAACAGTTTTGCCCAAAGTGGAAGGTGGTTCACTCCTAGGAAGCAGAGCTAATGTGAAGCTGCTGCAGCTGGAATGATCCCTCATCCAAAAGGGGTGAGTTGGCGTGAGGTCAGATACCTAGGTACAGTACAGGCTAGGTACCTTTACCATTTTTCCTACATGTTATTGAATTACAGTTGTTGTTAAACCTCTTTAATAAAAATAGTTTGTTACTCTGCCTGGGCCCTCACGCCCAGACCCATAACAGAGTGGTAGCAGCCATTAGAGAACCTTTGTAGCTGCTGCCTGCGACAGGCACTTAGAGCATTATCTCACATGCTCATTGCAATAATCTCATTCCTACTCTAAACATGTTATTCGTGGTCAACACTAAACCCATAAATTTTTAACTGGGCCTAGCCATAATAAGCACATCATTGTAATCTGTGAAGAAAGTTTAAGAAACGGGAAATCTGTTTGTGGCATGTTATAATTATCAGCCCTCCTGGAGAGAGCTTTAATGAACAGGTTGTAGGCAAGGTTGTGAAGGCTTTATGAGAATCGTCCAGTTTATTGCACAGCTGTTATAAGATACAAACCTTGAGTGTTACATCTGTCCTTTCTTCTTCTTCACAGCCATTTCTATGACAATCCTATTCAGATTGTGGGGAAGTCTGCTTTTCAGCATTTACCTGAACTCAGAACCTTGTATGTATTCATATTTTTGAAGCATCACCTTTGCACAGCAACCTATTCACTCCTATTTTTAAAAGAAATCCCATTAATGATATGTTTGTAACTTTAGGACTTTAAATGGTGCATCACAGATAACAGAGTTCCCTGATCTGACCGGGACAAGAAGTCTGGAAAGCCTGTAAGTACCAGACAGATAGTTCATGTTACCCCTCAAAGCAGATGGCATTAATTAGTGCAGATGTTGACTTGCTTTAAACGAGCTGTCCTTCAACCAGCCATTTGCAATCCAATCCGCAACCTGTTTAAGCCAAAGTACTTAGATTTGAGCTAGTTTGATCCCTTTGATTCTGTGACTGAGTTAATTTACTTACCAGGCCAACAATCCTCTTCGCACAATGGGGAAGATGTCCCCCCCCCCCCCAGCATGCACACAGTGTATCATCTGAGGCAAGTGCCCCATACAAAGACCAAGATATACTTAAGCCTGATTCTTCACATGGGCTTCCACCCACTTTCTTTTCAGAGGGAAGAATCGTGTACATTGTGCCCTGGCATGGAGTCTACATGTGTGCCAAGTGAAGGACAGAAAAAGTGTGCATGTGCTCCCCCCTCTGTGTAAAGAGGACTGCCAGCCTGTTAAGCTATGAACTGAGCTTGTGGCACTAAACAGAATTTTATTCTTGCAGTTTAGTTTACTTTGGTTGCAGATTGGGCTATTGGTTAATAAGCATTGCACCATATCTGTCTGTAATCTCTTAACAGCACCCTAACAGGAGCCCAGATCACATCTCTTCCTGAAACAGTCTGTGAACAACTCCCTAACCTTCAAGTACTGTGAGTAAAAGATGAATCTTAATTATATGTGAATTTGCCAATGTACAAATTTTATCATAATTGTATAATAAAATCAGCATAGAAATTAAACTACTTAAGAGTCAAACTAGATGTGATAGCATCCCCAAGTTTACCATGGGGAAACCGCCACTGTTAGGACTGTGGCATGGGGGGGAGGGGGGTTCTCGTGTCCCTCCCCGCCAAGTGCTGTTTTCAAGAGCCCAAACCCCTGGCATTAGGGCTCTTGAAAATGGTGTGCGGGGTGGGGTAATAGGTGCCCCTCCTCCACCTTGTTGTGGTCTCAGTCTTGATTGGCCCAGTAGCACTTGTAAACAGAGGGAATTTCATTCCTAAAATGGTGGAGGCATTCCCCTGTTGGACTTGGGGGTGCTGTCACTTCTAATTTGGTTCTTAGAAGCCCAAACCATAAGTAGGCATATTACACACACCAGGGGTCATTTCGTAGAAAAAGAGCTAGGGGGACTCATTAGCATAACTCATTAGCATATGCCACCCCCCCTGACATCACCGGAAGTGTGTCCTCCCCACAGCCGGCGGCGACCTCCAGCGGGCACCAGCAGGGAGCTCCAGGCCCCGCCCTCCCGCACCTCACCCGGGGGGATGGCGTCCCCCCGCGTCCCCCCCCCAAATGACCCCTGACACACACACAAAAAGGATCAAGATAGCCATGTGATTATTAGATAGGACACTACTACTACTAGCTGTAGTGCTGTTTATTCAGTGTTTATCCAGTGCCATTAGCGTGCTAAACAATAAACAGAACATAAATGTGGAACAAGGCCTGCTCAGAGTGCATATGGTTTGTACTGTATGAACAGGACTACAATGAGGCACATGAGAGGAATTCATAAGAAATAATGAGAAAGAGAATGGGAAGGGGGATCATTGACAAAGCAGAAGGCTGCAATAGTTCAGGAAAGGTTAGACAGATGAAGAAAGTTTTAGATGAGAAACTGAAGAGGTTGATGACTTCATGGACAGAGGAAGGGAGGCCTCCTGAGAGCAGCAACCTATTAGAAGACATACTGGTAGAGAAGCAGCTAAAGGAAGAAGAAAGAAGCCCAGTTTAGATATAGGGACCAGAATCAAATACAAAGGCATAGGAAGAGAAATGCTATGATCCTCGGAAGA
>NW_015162474.1:113105-141271 GCF_001447785.1 Gekko japonicus | reverse complement strand
CGGAAGAGCAAACATAGAGGATCTTAGTGGTGGTCCAATGAAATCATTTACCCTGCAGGAGAGAATACCAGCTAGGAGGAAGATGGGTAGCCGTGTTAGTCTGTCTGTAGTGGGAAGGTAACAGCATTCTGGGCATCTTGGCGTTTAGTCATGCCAGCCACTTGACCACAGAGAAGTCTTCGGACAGTGCTGGCTCTTCAGCTTGGAAACGGAGATGAGCACCGCCCCCTAGAGTCAGATTCGACTGGCTTTTGAGCAAAAGAAACCTTTACCTAGTAGTAGAAAAGAGCAAGAGTCCAGTAGCACCTTAAAGACTAACAAAATTTGTGGCAGGGTATGAGCTTTTGTGAGTCACAAATTAGTTATCTAACAAGTCGTGACTAGACAGTAGTAACTGAAGCTTTAAAACATCTGCCTGAGAGCAGGCCCCAGTGAAGGCAAATCTTTAGACATGGGAGAACTGAGATGAAATTTGCTCAGCTATGAATGTGTATGGTGCACTTGGATGAGGTCTTGAGGAATAACTTTGACTTTGTTTATTGTCTACTGATCTCACTGAAAATGAAAAAGGATAAGGTTTATGAACCATTTCCTTTTTAACTTGTTCCATGGATATATCGACATGTAAATAAGAGACTTGTTTTTATGTGACTGTAGTTGCTGAGATTTGGCATTTGTACAATATATATCTAAGGCTGTGGTCACACGGAGCATTTGCTGCACTGACGATACGGATGGTAGGCGGATTTTCCGGGCACGATCACACCGCAACATCTGGGAAGCGTAGAGCTCCCGTGGCTAACCCGAGGTTCCTGCCAAAGATGCGGAGTAAAAACTAGTACCTCCGAGGTACTAGTTTCCGGAAGGGCGGACGTCTGATCGCGTTTCCGGTGGACTTACGTGGCATCCGGCGCCTGCTGCTGTTCGTCGCACACAAGGGTTTTTTTAGTCTCCCAAGTCTCCGCAGGTCGCACAAAAGCGCCCAACAGCGCATGCGCACAAAGAGCGATCGCTAGTGCAATCGCGCAGCACGGCTTCTGTGCTGCGCTGCAGGATACCCGTCTGGTCGGCATCTCCCCCCTAACCACGGGACCTTGACCGGGACGTGTGCTCGGGCGGCCGCGAGTTAGTTTCCTCCGGGGCAATTAGCCACGCCTCCCCCCCCACAATATCTGACCCGTGTGACCGGGGTCCCAGTATATCAAAAACATGAAATAGGTATTCTGTTGGAATAAGATATGCAAGCAATATTACATGTATATCTAATCAGACAAAAAGGCTGAGTTACTGAAGTGCCCAAGGTTTTAAGAATTTGTCCAGTGGGAGACAAGTTTCTTCTATTTTTCAAATGCTTTTTAAGAATCACCAAATGTCTAAAGAGAAATTTCTCCTTGAGAAGAGAAAAATTTCTCCTTGAGAAGAGAAATATTTCTCCTTGAGAAGAGAAATATTTCTCCTTGAGAAGAGAAATATTATCTCCATCCCTCCACCTCAAGTGTGACCTGGGCTCAGACATGTTTTGCAGAGTTGGGTACTAATTTGCAAAAGGATTTATTCCCTGCTCCTTGCTGGATGTTCTTATACTAAACATACACTCAAGCAAGAATTAGCCTTGCTTAGGTATTTTGGTTATGTGAACTTTATTTTCTTTCTCAGCCATATTTATTTGATTGGAAGAACAGTATTCCCAAGATGTGTGGGAGAGGTATTGCTTAAAAGGATTAACTAATACATTATTGTCATTTGTAAGAATGCTGAAGAGTTCATCTAATCACTATCGAAAGTAATCATTCTGTCTGCTTCTTTGTAAACGGGCCAACTATACTTTCCTTTGAGGCTACATCATGGTGAATGTATCTGGTATAAGTTTCCTTGGCCAACTTTCTAATAACAGTAATTGTAACAGGCCATCATAGTCCCAGCATGGTCATTATAAGCAATTCTATAGAAGTACTATTTAACACAGTAACATAAAAAATACTACCAGCTATTTACTGCTTTTGCATTACTGAAATTGGGAGCAATAAACATTGCTACCCATCCTACAAAGCATGAAATAACACCCAAATGAGTAAGTTTTATATCATCAAACTATTTCTACCACAACAGGTCATATATACGAGTATACAGGTGCCTCAAATTCACATTTATGTCTTAAAAACAGTTTGAAAGAGCACATTATTTCTATATAGTGATATTCACTCAATGGTTGATGAGCCATAGGTAACTCTGACAAAACACATGTGGGTCTTCTGAGCACTGTTCCCCAATGTGACACCACTCCTATGTTCCAAGAAAGTGGGAATAGCCATTGCCCAGTGGTGTTTGTGGTTGGCACCTCAAAAAAGCTGCTGTGAAGGAGGAAGAGGAGGAGATTTGATTTATACCCCACCCTTCACTACCTAAAGGAGTCTCAGAGCAGCTTACAAACTCCTTTTCCTCCCTCTCCCCACAATAGATACCCTGAGATGTAGGTGGGACTGAGAGAGCTCTGACAGAAACTGCTCTTTTTCAAGAACAGCTGTGCCAGAACTATGGCTTGCCCAAGGTCATCCAGCAGGTGCAAGTGGAGGAGTGTGGAATCAAACCCGGTTCTCCCAGATTAGAGTCTGCACACTTAACCACTACACCAAACTGGCTCTCAGTTTGGAGGATGGGAAAGCTGCAAGCCCCATGTGAACGATGGAAGTAAAGGGCCCAGAAAATCACGTGGATGCAGCCAGTGTTACAGTTATATATTTAATAGTTATATCTTATATTGTTGCATGTGCACGTTTGGTATGTTGGTGCATAGGACATGCAGTAATCATGTGGCTTTTTTGATTTATGATAATTGCGTATGTGGTTCTCTGCAAGCCTCTGAGTGAGTACCACTGTTGTAATATTAGAATGCTGCCATGCACGTTGTAGCAACCAATAGGAGATGGGGGGAGGCAGGTACTCACGGTTTGGTGGGGGCAATCAGTGAGCCTGGCACAATGATGTCACTTCTCGCATGACCACAGGAAGTGACATTGCTGGGGTGAATGCTAGAGTGTCACTTGGCATGATGACATCACTGCAGGGCCGTGCTGGAAGCAACGCCACCATGCCAGAGATATGGATCGCACACACCCAAGCATTTCCTCCTGCTGCCCAGCTGATTGGCAGTGGGAAGATGGGGACCCTGTAGTAGAGTTAGTAGTCATATGGCATCTGTGGAAAACCCAGTTGGAATGTACCTCCTAAAATTGAAATTCTATTGATTAATCCAGGTTGTTTTTTTTAAAAAAAAAAAAGAAGAAGAAGTTGTGAATGTTATGAGAAAAAAATTATACCAAAAAATTCCAGAATTGTAGGTGCAACTTTAAGAATATTTTCCTATATCTCAAAATGTGTCTTACAATACTAGCTGCTTCATAGTCAGCAGCACAGCCTAAAACACTGTCATTGCTTAAATAATTGGCTTTTTTAAAAAGCAGGTTTAAGGCCATGTCTGAGATAATGTTATCCATTGTAAAAGGAAGGCCAACTTTGCTTGTTGGGGGGAAAAGAAAAGGAAAAACCCCACCTACCTGACCAGGTGGCTCCTTCGGGTGGGCATTGATTGTGCCATCCTTCCCTTAGTTAAAGCCCAAGCTGAGCCTAATTTACTTGAGAAAAGAGTGATATTCTGCCTTGGCGTACTCAGAGCCACAGTTTGGGAAATGGCCTATAGCCTTAGTCCTGCAATGTCTCCCGTCTAACTAGTAACTACAGCAGTTACGCCTCCAGTCCATGGCCACCAACAGGGGGGACTGAGGAAACAATTCCGGGGGGCCAAGACAGCTGGAGGGCCTCTGAAGCCAGCGCCATGTTGCATTGACAGAATGAATTTTTAAAAAATTCTAATGCAGTTCTACCTGCAGCCACTAGAGGCACAGGGAAGGCAGAGCATGATAAAATGCACTAAGAGTCTGCTGGCAGGGCCTTTTAGTACAGGGGGCTGAGTGAAACCATTTGCTGATCAGGTCCTTCTAAACCCATCAGCCAGGCTAGCACTGGAGCAAAGCAAGACTATCCAGGACTAGCTGCAGTCCTTGCTGTTTCTTTTAGTTCCACCCAGCTCCTGCACAGTGAGATCTTGCAAAGGGGCAGCCCTGTTAGTGTGTGGTAGCAAAAAGAAAAAATAAATAAAAGCCTTTTGTTATCTTTTCCTACATTTGTCTAACTCTTTTCCACATTTTTCACCTTCTTTGTTTTGCTCTCTTTTTGATCTGCGATTCAGCTATCCCCACTTCCAATTTCTATCCCCACACACACACAAAGCAGTTTACATAATTCTCCTCTCCTCCATTTTACCCTAACAACAATCCTGTGAGGCACATTAAGTTTCCCAGATCCTACTTTTATTTTTTATGAGTTATGCCTGCCACCAATAGATGGACATGCAGATCTTTTTCTTATTATAGATCACACATGGTAACAGCCAGCCAAATGACTGGTTTTGTTATGATATTTGCTTTGGATCAGGGTCATATGGGGGAGTCCATGGTGGCACTCGGCAGTCCTGCTGTAGTCTGGGCCATGAAAAATGCAAAGATTGCCATGGGTCTAAGAATTCATTTCTCCAGAGCTGTTCTTTGTCTAGTCTCTGCATTGACCATTTTACAGTACCCTGCTATGACAGACCTCTGACTCTCCCCCATTCCCAGTCAGATTTTCCACCAAAAATATTTTTACTTCCCCATAGTGACCGAGCCGCCCTTCAATAGCATGTGTTTCTTCTTTATTTTATAAGCTTTAACTGTCCCACCCTGTCACAGATATTAGTTAAGGCTTCTGACCCAGCACAGGAACATAAGGAAAAATACAGGAGCTGTCTTATATTTAAGCCCTTTTTGAAATGATACTTGAGGCAAAGTAACTTTCAAAACAGAAGTAATATTTTATTGAACAAGTAGGGAGTATATATAATAGGAGATTGTCAGGGTTTAGAAAGGTTGAGATAAAGCTTCAGACTATATACAGATTTGAAAGTTTAGATCATACAAGGGAGTACTTGTAGTTTAATTTCAAGGTTTTTTAGTTCTTTTCTTCGAGAGGTACTTTGTTTATATATTTCAGCACTAATACAGTTCTTATTATTGTTTCTTCTGGAGAATAGTGTTTGATTATAGTTCCTAGATTTCTCCCCTTAGAAATCTGGTTTCTCCATTCTGATATTATAGCTTTCCAGAAACTCTTGAGGTGTCTAAGCTCTTCCCCTTTATCATAGACCCCAGGGTTCTCTTCCCAACCCCTTCCTACTGGCTAGAAATTACTTTTCTTGTCCCTAAGAAGCAATAATTCCTTTTCCTTTTTGGCTTGCCTGGGAGTTCTCTCTTAACTCCTCAAACCTCCTGCCAAATTCCTCTTCCAGTACTGTATGTCTGTATAAAGCAGTGTTGTAGCCTTCTTGACTGAGGATCTGAATTCTCCCTCAGATTAGTTTTAGTATATCTTAGACAATGGAGTCCCTCTTCTTCTTTCTATAGAAGTAATTTTCTGACAGTTCCCTGACAGAAATCGCTGACTCCCAAAGTCTCTTCCCTCAGAAACAAAACCTTCTGGCTACTAATCCAGACATTAGTTTTCAGACCAAGACCAAAAGTGACTCAAAAGGTAAATGAATCTTTTCCCTCCAGATCACCTGTTATATTTCCTCTCTAAACTGATGCCGGCCAATCAGAGAGCATGTAGAGCAGCCGATCACACAAACTCTTCTCTCCAGGGAAGATTAACTCTTGAACTCCCTGACTCAAGCAGTATTTTAAAAACCTGCTTTTCTGTGCAATCCATCACACCTGCCAACGGGTTGGAACATTACTCTGTCAATGCCTCCTGCCCTCCAGTGTTCATTTTGGTGGTCAGAAACTCTTCCTCAGAGAGGGAGCAGACATCATGAAAATGTTAGCGGATATGCTCAAGCAACTCGATGGTATTAACCAGCAACTGACCTTGCTGAATCAAAACTTCGCATCCCAGCAGCTACAACTGGCAGAAACGGTGAAGAAGGTGGAACAAACGACCAAGAGAATTAAAGAGATAGACACCACAAACAAGAAAATGAAGAAAAGAATTGGGGAAGTTGAAGCAAAACAAAACTTCCAAGAAAACCGTTTGCTACAGCTACAAATGGGAAAAGCCAACATGATTCTCAGATTCCAGGGAGTTCCGGAATCGCAAACAGAGGATCTGAGGAAACTGCTCAGCGAGATCATAGCTCCAGTAATAGGCTTAACAGTGGATGAACTGGTAAAGGAGATGGAGACTGCTTATAGGGCATACTCCAATTGTATTAAAAAAATAGCCTCCCTGGAGAAATTGTGGTCAGATTCTCAAGAAGACAGACCATAGATGCTATTTTAAAAGCAACTTCAGCAACTCCACTGAAAATGGGGAATATAAACACTAAAACTTTAAAAGACATTCCATTTTAAATTTGCCAAAAGAGGAAAAGCTATAAGGACTTAATTTCTTTTCTTCAAACCAATGGAATTTCATACAGGTGGGCAATCCCAGAGAGTGTCATCTTTAAAATCAACGACAAAAGAGAAAAGATTGACTCCACTTTCAAAGCCAAAGAATTTCTGAGACGCCAGTTGGGAATGGAAGAGGAATCCAAAGATGAAGAATCGAAATCAAGTGACTCTGCTACCTCTGGAATGGAAGAGGACTCTGCCGTGGAAACGGGTGCAGGCACAACGAAAGATTTCAGAGACAGAAAACCAAAGTAAAGGCAGAAGGGCTCTGAAAATTGCCTTTTGAAGCAACTAACATGAAGACGCTCAGAAAATTCTCTCACACAACTAACATATTAACATTGAAGCCGAGACAAACAAGAACTGTACATGTATATTGTTATATTAACACTTTTATTAATAACATTTAGATTAACATGGATATGATCTCCTCCTCTTGGGTTTTTAGTGTAGTGTGGTTATCTATCCTTTATCCTTAGATGTTAGCCCCCTCCCTTATATTTTCTTTGTAGTTTTGTAGTCTTATTAAAAAAAATAATAAAAATATTCCTCCGGGGATGCCAAAAAAAAAAGAAAAGAAAGAAACTCTTCCTCACAGTTCCACCATCTGCCCCTGCCATTTAAACTTCTGGAGAAGATTGCAGGTGCACTGCCACATTTTCCTTTTCCCTGGCTCAGTGTGTGGTAGACCTCTTTTAGTCCTTGTTATGGGTTGATTCTTGTGGCTTCCCACATTCCTACGGGAAGTGAATGTTCTCTGCCAAGAGGGAAGGATTTACCATCATAATCATACAAACAGAATTTGGTTTTGAACAATGTAAATCTGCACTGATCTTAAAAAATTAGACAGAGGCATAAAACATTACCATCTTAGGTTAAAAAGCAGGACATGTCCCCGTGTCCAGTTTCATAATTTTTAAGCAGACAGAAGTTCTATTAAAGTTGATGCAAAACTATTTCCCTTTTTTCTTTCTTCTTTCTGCAATTTCTGCAAATTACCATGGCTTGTTTTTGATTAGTTATATTATACTTTAAATGAGTCCAGATGTTTTAGTTATTCTGCAATTTGTTGAGTTTTGGCTTAAATCATTTGAAGGGCTTTTTCCCCCTTGCAGTGATTGATTTCAGAGTTAGTTCTAGTTCCTTAAACCATTTGCCTTAGCTAAAGATATGGCAGTTCTAGAGGTCAGAGGCAAGACTATTTAGTTTGAAGTATAGTCTGGGAAGCTAATTGAATTTCACTGTGATTGCAGCTAAAGAGATGAGATTGTCCTAGCAAAATGGTATCTAACAGATTATTTGAAACAATTGAAGTAAGAGTCCTGCTTTGGAAGAAAGCTGGATCCAGCAGTATTTCCAGCACCATCCTTTTTTCAGAAAGTAACAGCAATCTGAACATGTTTTTTTCCTGTTTATAGCAGAGCCATATAATTTATTTTGTCTGCCTTTTGTATTGCAGAGATCTGTCCTATAATCAGCTGGAAGACTTGCCAGTTTTTACTGCTTGTGAAAAACTTCAGAAAATGTAAGATTTGATACATATATGCACATGGAACAGGTTTCCCTATTCACTCTAGCAGAGGGGACAGCTTCATATACACAAGGGACAGGATTTTTGAAAGTCTGTATTCAAAACTTGTATTATAGGTGCACCCTTTGATTAGGTCTGATGCCCTTTTATCAATCACAACATGTACTCCTGTTTTGACTCTTTAATGGAATGTGTGCTCCATCAGAGAACAAAGTCCAGTATAACCTTAACGATGGGGGAGGGGCCGCTTTCTACCATTTAGAGTATTCTTCCAATGGGATTTTCATTACAGTGGGAAAATTTTAGATGTCAATTGAGGATGTGAGGCCTTCCTTACAGATCATCATTCAGGATTTCCCCAACACTTAGGGTTGCCAAATAATTTGCACGTTGCGGACGTTGGGGGTGGGGTTGAGCTCGTCGGGGGGGGGGAACCATATGTTTTTCCCCCCCGACGAGCTCGGCCACGCCCCCAACGTCGGCAACGTGGCTGCGTCACCTCCGGTGACGCAGCTTCAGGGGCGGGGTTCCCCCCGAGCCCCGATTCCGGCGGGGCAGGAATCGGGGGCTCCGAAGCGGGGGGTTACCCGCCCCCCGGGCACATTTGGCAAGCCTACCAACACTCTTTTGCCCTTTCCAACCATTGGCTTTTGTGTATGTAGCAGTGTCTTAAGCTTTCGTCTCTTCCTTCAGGATAAGGAGACGGGATGAGTAGGGTGTACCTTCTGCCTGAGAAAATTGGGAATTCTTGTTCTAACAGCTAATGTGCTTCTAATTCTGGAAGAAGCCCAAACAGTGACTACAGTTCCAAGAACTGTGCAATTATTTCACATTTTATTTATCTAGTTAGTGCATTTTTATCCCTTATAAGGAGCTCTGGTCAGTATACATGGTCTCCACCTCCTCCATTTTATCCTAACAACAGTTCTGTTAGGGAGGTTAGGCTGAGAGAGAGTGATTAGGTGAGAGAGAAGTAGTAGGTCATGGCAATAGATCATAATAGTTTGGTGATATAGCACTACCCAGTGTGGAAAGGAAATGGCAGCTGTGAGAGACTGAGGCATGGGAAGTGTGGAGAAAGCTGCTGTGTGGACACTCTTTGCCACTGTGGTTGTTTTTAAATATATATTTTTAGTTGGTTTAAAAGAGAAAAAGACAAAAACAAACATAAAAAGACCCTCTTTGCCACTGTGAATGCCTCTGCATTCATAGCATCAATCAGAGCTATGCAGAAAATCACTTCTGTGCAGAAGCAGCCTCAGTAAATTTCGCTTGTGCTCTAACTGCAAACTCAGACATCAGCCAGCATCACCCCCCCCCATGCGAGAAAGGAAAACACTATTGAATCTGGGGAACTTTCAAAAGTAATTTGTGATTTGGTATAGGGACAGGGAGGTTTTGCTATTTGAAGAATAAAAAGTAAACAATCTCCGTAGTCAGGCCCAAGCTATTGGACCCATCTGAATATTTGGAAGATTACTGTGCCACCTGTCTATGGAAAAACAACACCAAAGGCACCTACACAAAGATATAATTATAGAAATACAACCGTAAAACAAAAGACAATGCACATAACAGCATAAAATAAAAGAACTAAAAGCTAGGGATGGCACTACTCAAAGACCATTGAAAATAGATCAATCTGAAGCTAAAACTGGAAGGCCTGAAAACTCAAGCTGGTTAAAACTCAAATTTTGAGAAAACAAGATTAAGTGAAGAAGAATAACAACAACAATAGATGATATAGCTGTGAAATTGTAACAATAAGATATGCATGCAGAATACTAAATTGGAATTTTGTATACTATATTTTTCTCTCTCTCTCTCTTTTCCCCTTCCCGCTCTTCTTTATATAAACTAATACAATTCTTTTTTTAAAAAATTCATGAGGAGGAGAATTCTAGAGTGTAGGGGTTGCTGCTGAGAAAGCCCTTGTGTGGGTCCCTGCTGGACACATCTGTGCAAGTGAAGGTTCCCACAGGAGAGCCTCGCCAGATGATCTCAGAATTCGGGCAGCAACACATGAGTGGAGGTGGTCCATCTCTCATTGGATTCTAGTCAAGATTTAAAATTCTGCAAATATTACATTACATACAGCCATTTTTACCATTACAGTGACTTACACCACAATGACATCTACAAAATCGAAGCAGGCACATTCCAGCAGCTGGTTGCCCTGCGTTCTCTGTGAGTACTGCCATAAGAGCTGTTCACCTTGATGTTCGGAAACATAGAAACTTACATTTCTTTCTTGTGCCTTCTCCTACATGTTTTGTTTTCAATTCTTTCCCCTTTGATCATTCAGTTCACTGGGTTAAATTTGTCAAAGCAAAACAAACTTTCTGACGTTGAGCATTTCCAGCAGTGAATTCACACAGCCATGAACAAAAACCCACTTGAAATAGCTTCTGCCTGTAGACATTTCTAAAAAAAAAAACCCAAACAAAACACTTTTATTGGTATTCACAGAACAGAAAAGCAGAGTGAGTTTTACATAGATAAAAGTTTGATGAAAAGGGGACAGACGATATAAATGTACACAAATAGGAAGTCACAGTGAATGTAACAGGGATAATGTTTGAATAAAATATTTTAAAAACAGATGAAATCATTATCGTCTATTGCATACGTTTAGCGGTGAAATATTGCCACAAAGAGTGCATATGCTGAGGATGGGGAGAGAAAGAGATTAGTGAAAATTGGAGCACAGAAAGATGGATAAAAGGATGGAGAGAGAGATGAGGCACAGGGTGTAAGACATGGATGAGAAGGAGATGCTTGTGTGAGATAGAAAGATTATCCCAGGTGTGCCAATAGGTCTGCCGTCTACTAGGGGAGGGGCCTTTTCAGTGGCTGCCTCTGGAACCAGCTTTCCGAGGACATTCATGTTGTACAGAATCTGTTAAGGTTCTGTAGGGTATGGAAGTCTGCCTTGTTTTGTGCAGCATTTAATTAACTAAGAGAATGGGCGAGCTGCCTATCTGTCCAGATTTGTTCCTGAGCTGATGACTGATTGAATTTTAATTAGAATCTGTTTTATTTGTATTTATTTGTATTTATCAGTTTTGTTATCTATTTTATGTTTTAATTCTATTTTGTGTGTGTTATAAATCAAATAAATCAATAAATAGCTGTCTGGTCAGAGGAGGACTTCATACACTGAGATTTACCAAACAAAATATTGACTTCAATACTCTTAATTCAGTCTAGTGACTTTTAAATTGAGTATACCTCTCTCTTTTTCGCTATGGCTGTATTTAAAGTTGGATTATGATAGCCGAACACCCACCTTGCTTGCCATGCTTGCATGCTCCTTCCCTCCTTGCCTCATGACGAGTACAACAAAGTTAAAAGATTTCTGGTTTCAAAATCCTAGAATCAAACTTCACTTGGCTGTGATGTCTGAATAGGCAACTTACGGAGTTGATTCAAGGTTTGCAAAGCCAGAGAGCCTTTAGTTGCATTTTGTGCATGAAGGGAAGGAGGGAGTGCATGAGACTGGCAAACAATCCAGGCTCAAGCCCATCATAAGTAAATAGAGATTTGCTGTGATGTCAGAGTGCAGCCTATAAAACAGGTGAAGCTATTTTTTTCTTAAGTTTAAAAGAGTCTAAGTAAATCCATTACTAAGCATGTATCATTTTCATCCTCTCTGTAGCAACTTGGCTTGGAACAAAATATCAACCATCCAGGCCAATGCATTCTCCTCTTTACAGTCCCTAATTAAACTGTAAGTATCTGCTTATTTTTCTTTAATATTTAATAGAAGCCCATTTTTATCCTACAAATATTCATTGGCAAAACTCCATTAAAGTGAAGAATAAAACAAATGAGGACAATTTAAAGAATAATATGCAAAATCAGAGAGTTATCTGGCCAGAATAGCAGTCTTTTCATTCTACACTGAAGTTGATTTCAATGAGTGCCGTTGCAGAATCCATAAATGGGACAAGGCAAGGATAGAGCAAGAAACTGGGCACCTGGGTACTTTGCATCTGTCCTCCCCCCAATCAGATTAGCCCCTGTGGAATATGGGCCCAATCTTAATCAAATTAATTTCAGTCCCAGCACCCTCTGCATTGCTCCCACTCTGTTTCTCTGATTTATTGGGTTAGTGGTAACTGCTCACACTGAGTGCTGTATTAGGAATTCCTGGTACTATATATGTCTCTGTGAGCATTCATGGTATATCTAAAGCTGTTGGGAGTTGAAGGGAAATGTCTACATGGTCTGCATTTCCTGTAGTTTCCAGCATCTGTACATGCTCCTGCATATGTTTTGGTAGCATTGACAGATTCTTGGAGGCCCAGTACAATGCTTGACCTGAACCCTTGCCGTGGTAGGACCCAGTCTGCTCTAATCCAGCTTGGGTTCCAAGTTAATTTGCTGAATGCCAGGAGAATGTTTGGCAAAGCAATCTGGGTTCCCAGGATTCTTTCCAAAGCAAGGGAAGAGTCTGCACCTCACCCTCAGTAATATCCATAGACTGTAAGCATAAATACCATAGAGATATGGAAGCATATTAATCCTGCCTGCTATGAAGTTTAGGGTAATATTCAGATTTGCCTTATAGGTCACATATCCACATCACTAGCAGAAGTACTGGTACACAAAATCATTAACTGGGAATGTAAAAAAATATAACAACAACTTCAGTTGTTGACAATGGGTTGGATTCAAAGGTTCCCTTCTGCTAAGTGGTAAATCTTCCAAAGAAAGAAGATCCATACCAATGGAAGAGAATCACTTGATGCAGCTCATAAAAAGCTATGGAGATAATCCGCTAACATGGCATTTCACTGCTCCCAGTCATTTCATTCAGCTTGGAAAGTAGAACGTCCTGGTGGAATGTGCTCTACAGTGACTACAGTATAGACTCTTACCAGGAACCCAAGACAAAAGCCATATTTTAAGTGAATCCAGATTTGTAAACTGGTGAATCTTTTGGATGCTGAATAGATTTTCTGCTAATTTATTAATCTATGGCGATAACAGATTTCTTCTGGACAAAAAAAAAATCCTTCTACAATGGTAAACTGATTTTCTTTGTTATTTTACAGGGATCTGTCATCCAACCTTTTGGCATCTTTTCCTGTAACTGGCCTCTATGGTTTAACTCATCTAAAATTAACAGGAAATCATGCACTTCAGAGTTTGATATCATCTGAAAACTTTCCAGAACTCAAGTGAGTACCTCATTAAAACTAATAAGGCACACTTGTGTTCATGTGCAAGGGGAGGAGTGTCACTGTATAATGTGTGTTGCTTCCTCTTCAAAGTCTTTGAACCACAGTATTGAAACTAAGATATATATGCTAAAAATTATAGACTTACCGCTTTTTTGTGTCAAGAAAATATGATTGATTTTGAACACCCTGGTAGCAGCTTACTTTGAAACACATCTGCTTCTCAGCAATACACTTTGCGCACACAGACACATATATTTGCATTCAGTTCTTAAAATGGCTTTGTGTAATTTATTTTTATAGGGACATGCTCCCCTCCTATTGACTGTTGCTTGATAGCTACCATTATATATATTTATATATGTGTATATATATGTGTATATGTGTATATATGTATATATATATATTAAAGTAAAGAGTATGTTGATGTAATGAAACATGCATTACCCTTTTGGGAAGTTGGAGGATGGAAATAAAATAATCTCTTACAACCATTGAATGCAAAAATGCACTTGGACTAAAACTGAACTAGATGTTACTTTTTACATGCGCTTGCCATGGTGAGTTGTAGTCCTACTGCAGCTGTAAGGCCTTGGCGGCATGCTGTGTAAGAATGCAGATGGGCCCAGTTCTGATAGGGACCATGGAGCAATGCGAGCAGGGGCTTCTCCCTTTCTCCTGCACCATTTTCAGCAGTTGAAGTGACCCAGGGGCTGTCAGGGGAGGTATTATTGGCCCTATCAGGAGGCTGCATCCACAAGCATTCATTGCACATGCAGCCTCCTGATGGAGTGAGTACTTCCCCCACCACAGCCTCCAGGTCATTTTGGCTTCCAAAAAAGACTCTGAAAGGAGGCAGGAGCTCCTCCTCTCTCCATGGATCAGAATTAGGTTCACCGGGGTTTTTTTACACAGGAGTTACCACCAGAACTTGAACTTGTGGCTTCAATATGGCTCCAAGTCTCCATGGCAAATGCAAGTAAAAAATAATGTCTCATTTGACTCTGAGGAGAAGTTATTAATGGCCTGATCTTACAAGAGGTTGCTCTGGCACGTAAAAATTTACAGTAATTTGCAAGGATTACTTATACAGGTTCAACATAACAGTTTGCCAAATTGCACTAGTATCATTAGTCAATCTGGGGACCATTCGGCCAGAGTAGCAGCATGTGTGTCTGTAAAGTGCCATCAGTTCGCAGCCAACTTACTGTGACCCCTCATGGGGTTTTCAAGGCAAGAGACATTCAGAGATGGGTTGCCATTGCCTGCCTCTGTATAGCAGTCCTGGATAGGGATGGGCATGAACCAGGAAATTGAGGTTTGTCCCGGTTCATGGTTTGTGAGGTCCCACAAACCACAAACTGGGACGAACCTCCGTCGCTTCGTGAACTGGTTTGGGCTTGTGACATTTGTGAATCTCCCCCACACACACACTTTCTTCTGGGGGTAGTTTCCCAAGGCCAGCAAACTGGAAGGGGGGAAGATCTTCCAAACCCCATTTAAAAGGAATGTTCCCTTTAAACGGCTTTTTCAAGTCATTTCAACTATTCCTTTTGCTCCCCTCCTTCTTGGAAGTGGGGGGGGGGAGAGCTAAAGAAATTGCTGGAATTTAAAGGGAATCTATAAATGCCTTCTCCGTTGACTTGCTGGGTCGTGCGGCCACCGCCAGAGCACAACTTGCAAGTGAACTGAGAAGGCATTTAAGAAGGTTGCACCGCCACTGCAGCACAACTCAGCAAGTCAACTGAGAAGGCATTTAAATAGCTTCTCAGTTCACTTGTGAGTCATGCTGTGGCAGTGGCAGAGCTTGCAAAAACCATTTAAAGGGCTGCACCTCTTGGAGAAGGCATTTAAAGAGACTGCAGTCTCTTTAAATGTCTTCTCCAAGCCCCACTGCCGGTGCCAGCGTTTATCTGACACAATCCACACAAACCCACCTGGAAGGTTCATGGGGGCTTATGAGGGTTGAATAGCACAAACCGAGGTTCTCAAACCACGAGTTCATGGTGAATTTCAGTTTGTACTTCAGTTCATGCCCATCCCTAGTCTTGGACTTACTTGGCGGTTTCCTATCTAAGTACTAACCAGGGCCAACCCTGCTTAGCTTCCAAGATCACCTGGATGAACACTACTTGTGCTACTCATAGCTGATGCTGCTAGTTACAATAGAGATGTAGTACATAAGGTCACATCAGTACAAACCATTCTGAGCTGCTACAGTTAGATGGAAGCTTTTGGGATTCAGAGAGCAAAGTAATTTGTTTGTCGATCAATTCTAGGATGATAGGTTATTTATCCAACAGCCTGATCAGGGTCCTTCTTCTCAAAACCACTTACAGTTATGTTTTCCAGAACGGTGCACAATTCTCGATGACCAAAATGAACTCAGAAGTCTACAAGATGCAAGTTTAGGGGTGCCTAGCAGTCACAAGTGCTTTTAAATAGCTGCCCTGTATTACATCAGAAGTAGGAATTTCTTGCCCATGCAGTGCCGATGGTTGTTATGGTGGTAATGCTAGTGTAGGATCAGGCTGTTTCAGTAATGTAGATAATAGAAGCTAAAACAAAGAAATGTAATTGTAGGGTTCCATGGCACCTATCTGTGGTCTTATTATGCATATATATAAGACACTTGTGATATGCAAATTATGCTGAACTGTACAAAGCTGTTGGAAGAATGCGCTAATTTTTTATATTTACCTGCCTTGATTTGATATTACCTTGATCTGATATTAATTACTATTTGTTAGGTTTTGCAAAGAAGGCAGGTCACTGAGACATTTTATGTAGGTAACCATATATTGTCTGTTTTTCCAAAGGATGATAGAAATGCCTTATGCTTACCAGTGCTGTGCCTTTGGAGTTTGTGACAACTACTACAAAATCCAAAATCAGTGGAGCAAAGATGAGAACAGCAGTGCTGATGAATTTCAAAGGAAAGATGCTGGCGTATTCCATACTCATGGTAAATAAAAATTAAATTTTCAGAGTAGCAGTAAAGGATAGTTACTGTTGATTGGAATGTGGCAGCCAGTGATTGAAAATGACTGTCTTAGTTTACCCTTTTGATAGGAGATTGTCAATGTAAATAAATCCCCAGTAAGGAATGTATTCCATCCCTGAAACATAATGTTTTCCGTTACTCCAAGTCAGATTCACTAGTGTCTTGAATGTTTCCTATAACATGGTCAGTCATCTGAACATATTTTCTCCACACACACATTTTATGGTACACCAATCTGTAACTGTTGCATACTGTGATATGATTTATATATAGCACTCTAAATGAGGCAAAATTGGTACTTCTGTTATTCTAAAATACCAGATCACGGTTAAGTGGGCCAGGCACACATCTGCAGATTGACAGTCACCCAAGAGCCTGTCAGTCCTTCAGTCCCCATATGCCATTTGTGGTGGAGGCAGAATAGGCTTGGTTCTCACAAACAGCCAGTGTTTCTGGGCTCAGACTGCTCATGAACAGTTCACACGAGTGACTATACTTTTCCATGCATAAAATTCCCCTGCTCGAGAAAATCAGATAGTAGGAAGAAGGATTATAGCCAAATATGTCAGCCTTGTCTCCAATAAGTCTCAGTATGCATATTTTTTTTAAGTGGAGCAGAATTCAGTCGTGGAATTCCCAGGCTGCAAATGAAAATTATGTCATAACAAAGCAGATTTTGAGAAGTTCACCTTCAGCTGTCACAATTGAAAATGTCATTCAAATTTGATTTTCTGCATTTGCCATACTGTAGCTTCTGGGATTATCAAATTAATGAAGAGCTATAGCATCCTATCTCTAAGTGCTTCAGTGAGATTCTCATTGCCAGCTGCTGGAGTTTATGAGTGCTAAAAGTTTCTTTCCCTTCGTAGAATTGAATGGGCTTTTTAACCAAATCTTTTGCATTAGACAGAGGAGACGGCCGTTCTGTATAGCCTCATCTCCATCTCATTTTCATTTGTTGTTGAACCATAGCCTCAGTGTTTCAAATACCAAAGGAAATACAAAATCAGATATGTGGAAGTACCATGTACAGGAAGTTACTATATTTTGAAGCTAGAGGTTACAAACAAATGTGTAATTTTTCCAAACAGCTGATATTCAGATAAAGGAGGTTTTTCAGTCAACATTCATTCTTGTCTTAAATGGGAAAGCCTGTTTTATTAGATATTAGTATCTGTCCAAAGAGCATCAGTAGATTCAAATTCTGAAATTGGGTGATGTTTACAGTATAAAAAGATGGGATTAGTATAAAAAATGTTCTCTGCCATTCTAGCATAAGATGTTACCTTGCAATGTAAATTACTAAATACTGTGATATTTCTTCCTACAGATGACTTTGAGGATTTTCTTCTTGACTTTGATGAAGATTTGAAAACTCATCATTCAGTCCAATGCTCTCCCTCTCCAGGTAAAGATCTGCTAGTCAACAGTCTTCCCATCGAGGCTCCTTTGAAGGAAAAAACCAAGGTCCTTGGCTATGAAGTTTCATCCTCTAATAAACTGTGGAAAGGGCCAGCACAGCAGACACGATAAAGGTCTGTTGTGAAGTTACAAAGATATTAGTCATAGTTCTGAGGGCTCCATCTGGAAGTGAAGGCCACAGTCAGGGAAGAGTTCTCATAGCCACAGCACTGCTGCAGCCCGAGAACTAGGGTCCAAGCATGGAGGAAGAAATGAGTACACATTACCAGAGCCGCAAGAAGTCTTGACCTGAGTTGAAAGCCCATTACCATATGTTCTGTCTTCGTCTCCTCAGAAATAAAATAGGTTTTTTCATAATTCATCAAATTTGACATATGGAATGGGGTTTTGTGTGTGTGTGTGTTTTTATGTACCTGGGACTAAGAGGTCAAGACCAATGTAGAATGTCCTTCAACATTTATTGCAAATCCCCAGGTCTACTGGATTAGTCTTTCCTATAGACACCTTCAGTCACCCTACCCATATGTTCAGTTGCAGATGGCCCTATAACAGAATGGAAAATAGCCAGCAAGGTTTACCTGTACCTGCTACAAGACCACAACTGCAATGCAGATTCCAAACAAAGCATTATGTTGGGTGAAAAGCCTGCCCACTTTCTCCTAAACCAATAAAGAGGTTAAAATAGAGGAAGAAGGCAAACAAACTGGTCAAGTGGGTGTTTAATAACAGGCATGGAGAGGGAGGTTGACAGATTTCTGGCAAATAGCCAGCTCCTAAAATCAGAAAGCAGACATGAAAGTTTACAACATATAATCTTTTATCTCATTTCCTCAGTGCAGGAATCAGAAAGGGGAATCTCAAAGAATATACCAGCTAAGGTTTCACCTAACTCAGCTTTTCTCATTTTGTCATTGCAGGACCCTTCAAGCCATGTGACTACCTATTTGGCAGCTGGTTGATCCGAATTGGAGTTTGGACTATAGTGTTTTTGGCTATCACGTGCAATGCATTGGTGCTTGTAACGGTCTTCAGATCCCTGTTTATTTCCTCCATAAAGCTATTGATCGGACTAATAGCCATTGTGAACATGCTCATGGGCACATCTAGCAGTGTGCTTGCCAGTATGGATGCACTAACCTTTGGAGTCTTTGCTCACTATGGTGCTTGGTGGGAAGGTGGAACTGGTTGCCACATTGTTGGCCTTCTATCCATCTTTGCTTCAGAGGCTTCCATTTTTTTGCTCACCTTAGCGGCCCTTGAGTGCAGTTTCTCTGTGAAACATGTTACAAAGTTTGAGACAAAATTCACTGTTACTAGCATGAGAACAGCCATTTTCTTTTGCTTCATGTTGGCATCAATCATTGCAATGATTCCATTACTTGGGGGGAGTGAGTACGGGGTTTCTCCCCTCTGCATACCATTGCCTTTTGGGAAGCCAGCTGCTGTGAGTTACATGGTAGCATTGGTCTTGTTAAATTCTCTTTGTTTTCTTGTTATGACAATAGCCTACACAAAGCTCTACTGTAGTCTGGAAAAGAGGGAAATGGACAATATTTGGGATTGTTCTATGGTGAAGCACATAGCCTTGTTGCTTTTTACTAACTGCATTCTCTATTGCCCTGTGGCCATCTTATCATTTTCTTCCTTGTTAAATCTCAGTTTTATTAGTCCAGAAGTAATTAAACCAATACTCCTAGTGATTGTCCCCCTCCCTTCTTGTGTAAACCCACTTCTTTACATACTTTTCAATCCCCATTTCAAGGAAGACCTTGGAAGCCTTCGAAAGCAAACCTTTCTATGGAAAGCATCAAAGCATGCCAGTATGATGTCTGTAAACTCAGAGGATGCAGAAAAACAGTCATGTGATTCAACCCAGGCTCTAGTAACCCTTGCAGGGACCAGAATAGCGTATGATATTCCTACCAATAACCCACTAGTGCCACAATCCTATCAAATGTCAGAAAGCTGTAACCTTTCATCAGTAACATTTGTTCCATGTCGTTAGCTTCCCTTCAAAAGGTACCTGGGTTTACAAAGTTCTCAATCCAAAATTAAATGAATGTGCATGCATTTGTTTTGCAAAGAAGCAAAGAACTGTCTACTTTCATTACATGTGTTTGATGACAATGAACATTGGAAACCTAAAACCTCAATACATACCCTCTTAGTATGTTCTCCACATACAAGTCAAGGATCATTAGAATCAATAAGATGTCTAAAAGCCACTTGCTTTTGACAGCACTGGCTCAGTTGCTTAGTTGGGAATAAAAAAAAAATTGAGCTAGAAGCCTCCTACCTCCTCCTTCATGGGATTTATTGCCATTGTAGTGAAACTTCTAATAAGCTGATTCCAATAAGAGAGGGATATTAGGAGGCCTGTCTTATTACATAAAATGCTAGAGATTTACAAGTATATGTACTTATCCCAGTTATATAAGATATTTGATCTTGTTTAAATGTGGCTTTAAAAAAAACAGGATGTGCAGCTACTACTTAAACAAGTTAAGCAGATCCAAGTAACTGAAAACATAGGTTATGACTGGCACCTGACACTGGTTCATCTTGTTAGCATTAAAGGTACAGCTCTAAACTGGGAAGCCTGTTGACATTGCTAGAAATGCTTGGAACAGCCGCTTGGAATGTTGTGGGAGGGGAGACCTGAATTATTTCCAGTTCTCTGCTGCCTAAGTTTACTCAGCTGACGTGTATCATTGGGAAAGAAAATGAAAAATGCAGAAACTATGCACACACGCACAAAAACCCAGCTATATGACCATTATATTCCTTTATCTCTTTGGCTTTTGAAGCAGTGCAGCATGCAGCTGGAGAGATTCCTAAAACCACTTTGGATTAAACAAGAGATCTGATGGTTTGCACAATACTTATTACCATGGGTTGTTTTTTTTTACAGTGGTTCAGTTATGGAATCCTTTTTTTAAAAAGACAAATCATTTTAATTTAACCAATATATTTCCAAGGAGATAAATACTGAAATTCAAAATTATTTCAAACATGATCTAGACTGTGGTGTCTCTTTAAACATAGCATGGGATGCTTCCAAAGCTATGATCTCTGGGACGTTTCTTTTGCAGGCATCATTCTGATGTTCCAGTTGTGTACTTCAGGGACTGCAGTTCCCTGCTCTTCTGGTCCAATTCTCAACAAAGCTGGCAGTTGGTAATGTTGCTGTCTTCGATTAGAGCCCCGAACTCATCCTCCTCCTCTTTATTTTGCTTCTTCTCCATTGTCAGCTCTATATCATTCCTCTGCAGCTCCTCCTGCAACTGTAGAACCTGAATGTTCAGGTTTTCACTTTCTCCGCTGGACAGATCCATTTTGCTTGGAGGCTCAGACTTTTTGGACTGAGCCTCTAGCAGCTGTGTTTCCAGATTCTGAATCTAGTCTTCAAATATTTTCTTTGTTTCTTTAATCTCTGAATGCAGCTGAGTAACTGTCTTCCAGCTGACTGATCCACTGAATGTGCAGAAAATGCTGTTTGTTTGCTTGTTTTTGAATGATTTTCAGCTGGGTTTTGATGATGGGAGTGTTGGGACCTTTGCTCAGCTCCTTCAATTCCATGTTGTGATTCCTCATATCCATTTCCATTTTTTGTTCGTTCATCTATCTATTATTAAAGTTCTCCAGCTGGTTTTTTATGTTGGCCGTCCAGCTGCGGGAAGTGTTAGGTTTATGGCTCAGCTTCTCCAGTAGCATTTAGCCCTTCCTCATCTCCAGGTCCTTTATATGTTCCTTCATCAATATTTCAAGGCACTCTTCTTGTTGTTGAACTATAAGTTGAGTATTGGACTCTGCCTCCATCATCTCTTCCAGCTGCTTCTTCCACCTTTCTGCCAGACTCTTCATAATCTGCCAATTTCTCCCGGAGTTCCTAGAGCGCTTCCTGTTTTTCTGCTTGTTGATCAGATGTTTAATTTCATTTTTCCCCCTCCATCTTCTCTGTCTATTGACAAATGATACTTTGCAGATGTTCCACCATAGTACACAATCGAGATTAAGAACGATTGCCAGTGGTTTGGAATTCTTCTTGTCTTAGCTCTTGAATATTCTTACTTGTTTTGGAAGATTTTTTGGGGGGAGCAGTTTTTCCTCAGCTCTGCTGCCTAGGCGTGAATCTATGGAATCCTTCTTAATGTCAGTGAAATGATCCTCACATTTGCATTTGTATACAAGTTTGAGGAGTAAATAAATAAGCCTGAAGGTTGATTCAAGAAAGATTCTTTTATTTAAAAAACATTTTTAAAGATCCTCCAAAACATAACTATGCATATTATTTTTATATACATACTCAAGAGCTTTGATTCAGATTTTCTAAACTTGGAAATATTAAAAATCATTTTAGAGAAGCTTTTAAAAATACAGGTTGTAAATATGGAATTGTATATATTGTTACAGTAAAACATACTAAAAACAAGAATATGTCATGTACAGTTTCATACTATTTGCTGTATTTTCTACCCATATATTTGACTAAATTTGGTATCTGTATATAATATATGTAAATGTGTAGTGATTGTAAATAGAAGTGTGCTCTCTTTTCTACTGGTGTTTCAAATATATGTAATTTGTAATAAAATCTGCAGTTGGGCAGAAAGGTTATATTAGTGCCTTACATTCACAAAACCTTGTCCATATTTCCAAATATTCTCCAAAGCTTTTTTGACATATCATGATAGATGCTCTTTTGCATTCTACTTTGTACTTGTAAGTTATTTCTCTAGGAGAGCAAAACACATTTAATCTCTCTTTCACATGCTTGTGCACACACAATCACACTCACACACACTTTCTCACATGTAGTCAGAAGAGTTTATGGTACATACTTTCAACTTTTCATATTGTACTTTGTATTATCATAATACATTTCTGGTTAAGAACTGCATGGACAACTATAACTTTTAGATTAACCCAATAGCAGATCACAGTTATCCACACAAAAACTCTTCAAGAAGTAAAGGACAGAGGTAGTGGAGAGGAATGCGATCATAGGAAACTAAACAAACATTTCCATATTCTTCTAAACTGGTAACAGCATGTAATGACAGCACTTCAGCTCAGAGAACATCCAGTAATAGATGTGGACCAATATTTTTGTTGTTGACTGCCAACGAAAAAACATAAATTCTTTTTTGGAGATATGCACAGCTCATCCATCATTTGTTTAAGACTCGAGTTTAAAAAAAATCTTCAATTTGCTTAATAAAAACTACTTAGATAGTTCTGCATTGCCTTTAACAATCCAGCCCAGAAGTTTGGTCCATATCTGTTTTAAAAATGATGGATGAAGTATCTTCTTGCCTATAACCTAAGCTTAAAAGAAAATGACAATTTATACAAGTAAGGGCTTTCCCCATTTATCTTCACTCAATGCATGGAAGCAAAAACAAAACAATTTTGTTAGTATATTCACAAAACAATAATGAAAGCATTCTGTTTGACCGTTCATGGAGAAATTGTGTTTTTCCCATAATGCAACCTGTTCTGGCATAGTCAAAGTAATCTCTGTTTGTAATATTATGCATACATACTAGGGAAGAAGCCCTGTCTCATACTGTCGGACTTCTTAAATATGTGTAGGACTGTACTATAAGGATTCTAACAGTGCCGTCCTAAACAGAATCACATACATGTAATTCCACTGAAGTCAATGGACTTAGTAGGGTGTAATTGTGCTTAGGATGGTACTGTAAAGCTCAGTCCTGGGGAGGAGTAAGCAGTAGCCTTACAGATGTAAGTAAGGCAATGGCTTCCTACTGTATCCGTTTACCCTGATTAAAAAGACCACCAATGGATCAAATAGATATTACCAATCGGACTGATACTGGGGGGGGGGGGTGCTTTGCAGGCCAAGCACTCTAACAACATTCTACCACAGAAAATGATAGAAGAACATACCTAGATGCCATGAATGAAATTAATGAATTGCCATATACAAGCTTGAGTTGCATGGCTATATGCTTCTGAAGCTGAGGGGCCATCACTAGCTGCCATTGTTTGGCACTGGCATTGGTCATGGCACTGTTCTAATGGTTGTTATTTAAAGTCACTTGGCTCTATCTTCATTCAGGTCTTCTTGGACAACCCATGTGCTTTGGACCCGTTTTAGTCTGGTTTCAGGCCAGGCTCTGGGACAGAGATGACCCTGGAGGCTTTACTTGATGACCTCAACATGAATGCAGACAAAAGGTCAGGCCTCTTTGTTGCTCCTACTGGCTCTATCTGCAGCCTTTGATACAGTAGATCATGCTGTCATATTGAGGCATTCAGAGGCAGAGGTAGGTATCAGATGTGCCTCAGACTGGTTTAAGTCATTCATCATGGATCGTACTCAAAGGGTTGCTGTTGGAGGACAGCTGTCTTCAGTGTGGGAGTGGTCTTGAAGGGTTTCACAGGTCACAATGAGAAATTTCACATTACCCTTTTTAACCCGTTTTGAAGCTGTTTTTGATCCATCATGGAGTAAACCGGTATAGGGCTGCCATTTCACACATGGCTTTCCCCTTCCGGTAAAGAGCTGGATCTGAAGCAGTTTGCCATTTCAGACTGCACCACTTTTTCCCGCTTTCCCCCCGCCATTTTTCACCCGTGCGGGCGAACTCCAGCTTTTTTTTAATGTTTGCTTTATAGCACTATAGCACTATAACAAAACACTCCAGGCATTCCAATGGGGTTGATATACTGTTCCATTATAGCGCTATAGCGGTATAACGCTATAAAGCAAACCTTTTTTTAAAAAAAAAAAGCCAGAGATCGCCTGCGCGGGTGAAAAATGGCGGGGAAAAGCGCATCGGAACCAGGAGAGGAAACTGAAGACTACTTGGACGCGGTTGACAGGTAAAACGCTTCAGCCCCATTTCCTAAATGGGACAGAAGCGTTTGTGTCTGAAATTACAAATATATTCCAGTAGGGAACCGGTTCTAAAACGGTTCTGTCTGAAATGACAGACCAGAAACCGTTTGGGAACCGTTCCTCTTCCGGATTATATTGTCTGTCTGAAATTCCTCAATCTTGTGTGTGTGAGGTGAGTCACTGCCCTACTGCTGTAGTCAAATGGCTGAAAGCAAATAAATCGAAACAACCAAGACAAGATGGAAGTGATGTTGGTTGGGATGGTGGATCATGTATCTTACTCCGATTCTACAATCACTCCATTGACTGTTCATCAGTTACCAGGCTTAAGTCACGGCATTGGCTGTCACATACAACCCCCTTCATAGCCTTGGTTCCTTACAAGGTCACCATAAGTCAGTTGTGACTTGTCAGCAAAACAAAAAGTTGTCAGCCACCTTGGTAGCCCTTGTGAGGACAGAAAGGCAAGATATAAATTTTATAAAATAAACATATAAAAATCAGTCATGTTTCTCCATAGGTTGAGGCAGGCTGAGATCTGTAAACAATAATACAGTTTTTAAATTGGTACTGTTCTTGTATCTGTTTCTTCAAAATGACTCCTCACAACATGGTCACCATGGCACCCACCAAGGGTTTTTACGAATTAGATAGGGCCAGGCAGGGCTTTTGCCCAGCAGGGTTTTTGATTGACCTCTGGAGGTCTGATTGGATGTACAGCAGCCGTCACCACAGCACAAGGATCTTCGCGGCATTACAGTGTGTCTTTGCGAGCATTTTGAAACAGTATGTTCATTTAAAAAGGTATCCTGTTAAGCAGTGCTTCTGCTGAAATACTTAAGAGTTACTATGAAGAGTTATCCATGCTCTGACCTGGATAGGCCAGGCATGCCCGATCTCATAAGATCTCGAAAGCTAAGCAGGGTCGACTCTGACAAGTACTTGGGATGGGGGACCTCCTTGGAATACCAGAGGTGGGAGGCGGGGGCAGGCTTTATTCAGCCAACTCTGAATATCCTCCAGGCCCCCAGTAGGGGTCAGTCACCAGAAGTCACCATGACTTTCAGGTGCACACATACTCACCCACCCACCACCACACAGATAAAAATACACACAAAAGACTTATGCATAATCTCACTCCATAACATTTTGCTAGGGATGCCAGTCCCCAGGTGGGGGCGGGGATCCCCTGATTTCACTGGCTCCTGCCTGCTGCCAGCCCCCAAGAGCAATTACTGGTGGCCACCCCTCTCCCTCCCCTCCTGCAAGACGTAAAAGGGCCTCCAGCTGATTGGGGGGAGCACATGGCCCACCGATCAGCTGGAGGACCCTTTAAATCTTGCAGGTGGGAGGGAGAGGGATAGCTGCTGGCCGCAGGCCTGAACTCCAAGCAGTGTATTCGCCACTGGGGTTCAGTTGTGCTCCCTCCCCACTTCTTGCAAACAGCATTTAAAGCGTCCCCTACCTCACAAGGTTTCTGTTGTGGGGAGACGAAGGGAAGGAGATTGTAAGCTGCTTGGAGACTCCGAGTGAAGGGCGGGGTATAAATCCAATCTCCATCTCCTCCTCCTCCTCCGCAGCCATTTTGTAGTTGCACCCACCACCCTGTGTCAGAATTCTAAAGGTGTTCACAGGCTGAAAAAGTCTGAGGACCCCTGGTATAAAGGGCCCCTCCCTTTAGTCCAGCATGTTAGTTTCAGTTTTCTCCATACTAATCCTTAGGGGTCATTTTGTAGAAAAAGAGGTGCAGGAGCTCATTAGAATAACTCATTAGCATAGCTTATTTGCATATGTCACCCCCCCTGACATCACCAGAAGTGTGTCAGAAGGCAACACCTACCGCTCAGGCTCCACTGGACTGTTTTGGATTGCTAGCTATTGGGGGGGGGGCATGCAAATCTGTCCTCACAGAGGAGGGAGAGCTTGTACCTGAATAAAACTTGGTCTTAAAGGTGCCACTGGACTGTTTTGGATCGGGGGGGGGGTGCTCTACAACTTACCTGGCTGCTTCTTGCTCTGACTGAGGGCTGCTGGAAGCAGGGGGTGGGGCTTGTTGCATGTGCCCGCCCCCTGGGCTCTTTACTGCCGGAGCTCCGCTCCTGCGTGCTCCTGCAGGAAATGACCCCTGCTAATCCTGAAGGGGAAAAGGTGGTTCAGTCCAGCTTCATCCCAGGATTTTCCCTCTACCACCCTGATTTTTGACTCTGCTCCCTCCTTAAGGACTGGTATTCTACAAAAGTTTATCTCCTCTCATCCTTCTCTCTTTCAGGACCAAACAAAATGTGATACTGTCCTCATGCAGGGATGCAGCTGCCATTTTAAAATACTCGCCCCACCCCACCCCTTTTCAAGTGCCAGAACAGCCATGAGGGGCTTGTTTCTCTCCCCTCTCCCTTGCTGGTCTCCCATTCCACTCTCTGAACCTCTGCTCCAGCTTCCCTCTCACAACTAGCTCCTGGGCATTGTGCTGCTTCTTCCCTCCTCTCCTGTTGCTTGGCTGCCTAGCCCCATTCCGTTCTCCTCTGCCTTTGCCACAGTCCACCTCAAGCCTGATTCTTTCTCAGGGACATTACACATAAATCTACAGGGGGACAGATCTTGCTTAACAATGGGCACTAGGATTTGTTTTCTGTTTCCCCAATCTTGGTATAATGATTATGTTGCATTGCCTCTTAGAATCACAGAGTTGGAAGGGGCCATACAGGCCATCTAGCCCAACCCCCTGCTAAATGTGGGATCAGCCTGGAGCATCCCTGACAAGTGTCTGTCCAGCCGCTGCTTAAAGACGGCCAGGGAGGGAGGACTCACCACCTCCCTAGGCAGCTGATTCCACTGTTGCACAGCTCCTACAGTAACAAAGGTTTTCCTAATATCTTGAAATCTGCCTTTTCTTGTTGCCTGATTATTGCAGTGTCCACCCATGAAGCTGCCTTATACTGAATCAGACCACTGGCCCATCAAGGTCAGTACCGTCTTCAGACTGGCAGTGGCTCTCCAGAGTCTCAGGCAGAGGTATTTCACATCTCCGAGTGCCAAATACTGTAACTGGAGGTGCAGGGGGTTGAACCTGGGACCTGCTGCATGCCAAGCAGATGCTCTACCCCTGAGCCACACCCCTCACCAAATAGGTAGTTAATTTGACACCATCTTCACAGACACATCCCATCCCACGTCCCCTTTGCATCCCAGGATGTAACAAAAGTCCCAGAATTTGGTCGGGGAGCCAAAATCTCCTGGATAACCCAGGCCCCAAGACCATCAAACTTGCTACGACCAGGGCTAGGGCGTTCTCGGTGGTGGCTCCTATCTGGTGGAATGAGCTCCCAGAGGAGATCCGGGCCCTGCTGGACCTTGTACCGTTCCGCAGGGCCTGTAAAACGGAGTTCTTCCGCCAGGTTTTCGAGTACGAGCCGCCGCCACTACTATTCCATCAATGCCTTCCCACCACGGCACACCACCACCGCTGGTGCGGGTATCATCGGAGGAAAGGGGACCTGTGAAAATCACGGAGGGAGGAGCGGGGGAGCTCCACACAGAGCAGGTGGAGGAGGAAGAAGCAGGTAAGCTTCCCCCCATCCCATCGGTTCCCCCGTCTCCTCCACCACTCTCCCTCCACTACCACCCCCGTCTCGCCGCCCCCCAGTCTCTCTCTCTTCCCCCCCGGCTCCGTCTC